>NW_026948189.1:0-125000 GCF_963921235.1 Mobula hypostoma | reverse complement strand
AGGGGTGGGGAGAGAGGGGAGGGAGAGCGAGATGGACGGATGGAGGGGAGGGTGGGAGAGGTGGATGCAGACGGAGGGAGAGGGAGAGGTGGGGTGGAGAGAGAGGGGGAGGGACAGAGACGGGAGGGTGGAGGGGAAGGGACGGGGGTGGGGAGAGAGGGGAGGGAGAGCGAGATGGACGGATGGAGGGGAGGGTGGGAGAGGTGGATGCAGACGGAGGGAGAGGGAGAGGTGGGGTGGAGAGAGAGGGGGAGGGACAGAGACGGGAGGTGGAGGGGAAGGGACGGGGGTGGGGAGAGAGGGGAGGGAGAGCGAGATGGACGGATGGAGGGGAGGGTGGGAGAGGTGGATGCAGACGGAGGGAGAGGGAGAGGTGGGGTGGAGAGAGAGGGGGAGGGACAGAGACGGAGGGTGGAGGGGAAGGGACGGGGGTGGGGAGAGAGGGGGGAGAGAGCGAGATGGACGGATGGAGGGGAGGGTGGGAGAGGTGGATGCAGACGGAGGGAGAGGGAGAGGTGGGGTGGAGAGAGAGGGGGAGGGACAGAGACGGGAGGTGGAGGGGAAGGGACGGGGGTGGGGAGAGAGGGGAGGGAGAGCGAGATGGACGGATGGAGGGGAGGGTGGGAGAGGTGGATGCAGACGGAGGGAGAGGGAGAGGTGGGGTGGAGAGAGAGGGGGAGGGACAGAGACGGGAGGGTGGAGGGGAAGGGACGGGGGTGGGGAGAGAGGGGAGGGAGAGCGAGATGGACGGATGGAGGGGAGGGTGGGAGAGGTGGATGCAGACGGAGGGAGAGGGAGAGGTGGGGTGGAGAGAGAGGGGGAGGGACAGAGACGAGAGGGTGGAGGGGAAGGGACGGGGTGGGGAGAGAGGGGAGGGAGAGCGAGATGGATGGATGGAGGGGAGGGTGGGAGAGGTGGATGCAGACAGAGGGAGAGGGAGAGGTGGGGTGGAGAGAGAGGGGGAGGGACAGAGACGGGAGGGTGGAGGGGAAGGGACGGGGGTGGGGAGAGAGGGGAGGGAGAGCGAGATGGACGGATGCAGACGGAGGGAGAGGGAGAGGTGGGGTGGAGAGAGAGGGGGAGGGACAGAGACGGGAGGGTGGAGGGGAAGGGACGGGGGTGGGGAGAGAGGGGAGGGAGAGCGAGATGGACGGATGGAGGGGAGGGTGGGAGAGGTGGATGCAGACGGAGGGAGAGGGAGAGGTGGGGTGGAGAGAGAGGGGGAGGGACGGGGGTGGGGAGAGAGGGGAGGGAGAGCGAGATGGAGGATGGAGGGGAGGGTGGGAGAGGTGGATGCAGACGGAGGGAGAGGGAGAGGTGGGGTGGAGAGAGAGGGGGAGGGACGGGGGAAGGGGGGTGGGGAGAGAGGGGGGGAGAGCGAGATGGACGGATGGAGGGGAGGGTGGGAGAGGTGGATGCAGACGGAGGGAGAGGGAGAGGTGGGGTGGAGAGAGAGGGGGAGGGACAGAGACGGAGGGTGGAGGGGAAGGGACGGGGGTGGGGAGAGAGGGGAGGGAGAGCGAGATGGACGGATGGAGGGGAGGGTGGGAGAGGTGGATGCAGACGGAGGGAGAGGGAGAGGTGGGGTGGAGAGAGAGGGGGAGGGACGGGGGTGGGGAGAGAGGGGAGGGAGAGCGAGATGGACGGATGGAGGGGAGGGTGGGAGAGGTGGATGCAGACGGAGGGAGAGGGAGAGGTGGGGTGGAGAGAGAGGGGGAGGGACGAGACGGAGGGTGGAGGGGAAGGGACGGGGGTGGGGAGAGAGGGGAGGGAGAGCGAGATGGACGGATGGAGGGGAGGGTGGGAGAGGTGGATGCAGACGGAGGGAGAGGGAGAGGTGGGGTGGAGAGAGAGGGGGAGGGACAGAGACGGGAGGGTGGAGGGGAAGGGACGGGGGTGGGGAGAGAGGGATGGAGACGGAGAGATAGAGAGAGGGAGGGAGGGAGGGAGGGAGGGAGGAAGGTCGGGGTGGAGAGAGGGAGAGGGAGGTACCGAGGCGGGAGGTGGAGGTTGTTTTGGTGGAGGGGAGATCTGGCTGGGGTGGACCGGGAGCAGCTCGGAAGGGCTGGCCGGCGGCTGCGAGGCCGCGGCACCGACAGGACGCAGCCGGGGGACGGGGGGTGGACCCCGCCTGGGAGGGGATTCCATCAGCGGCCCCGGCGCCGGCGGCCGCGACTCGGGACCGGGATCCGGACCGACGACGCCCCCCGTCCCGAAGGCCGCGATCGCGGACAACCCCCGGACCCCCAGCCCCAGCCTCCCTCGGCCGAGCCCCCCGTACCTTAAACCGCAGAAAGGCATCCCGTCCGGCCCGGGAAAACCCGGCGGAGCCCGCGGCTGCCCGCAACACCCGGCCCGGAGACTGCGGATGGGAGCGCTAATTCTGACGATTCGCCGCGATCCCTCAAAAAAAACTCACTCCCATCCCCTCCCTAACCCCCCAGACTCACTCCGGTCCCTCCACCGTCCCTCAAACTCACTCCGAACCCTCCACCGTCCCTCAAACCCACTCCGATCCCTCCATAAACCCTCAAACACTCCGATCCTTCCCTGACCCCTCAAATTCGCTCCAAGCCCTCCATCGTCCCTCAAACTCACCCCGAACCCTCCACCGTCCCTCAAACCCACTCCGAACCCTCCACCGTCCCTCAAACCCACTCCGATCCCTCCATAAACCCTCAAACACTCCGATCCTTCCCTGACCCCTCAAATTCACTCCAAGCCCTCCATCGTCCCTCAAGCTCACTGCGGTCCCTCCACCGTCCCTCAAACTCACTCCGAACCCTCCACCGTCCCTCAAACCCACTCCGATCCCTCCATAAACCCTCAAACACTCCGATCCTTCCCTGACCCCTCAAATTCACTCCAAGCCCTCCATCGTCCCTCAAACTCACCCCGAACCCTCCACCGTCCCTCAAACCCACTCCCATCCCTCCATAAACCCTCAAACACTCCGATCCTTCCCTGACCCCTCAAATTCACTCCAAGCCCTCCATCGTCCCTCAAGCTCACTGCGATCCCTCCATCGTACCTCAAACTCACCCCGAACCCTCCACCGTCCCTCAAACCCACTCCGATCCCTCCATAATCCCTGAAACACTCCGATCCCTCCCTGACCCCTCAAATTCACTCCAAACCCTCCATCGTCCCTCAAACTCACTGCGATCCCTCCATCGACCCTCAAACTCACTCTGATCGCTCCATCGTTCCTCAAACCCACTCCAGTCCCTCCATCACCCCTCAAATTCACTCCGATCCCTCATAACCCCTGAATCTCAATCAGATCCCTCATAACCCCTCCAAACCCTCCACCGTCCTTCAAACCCATTGTGATCTCTCCATCGCCACTCAAATTCATTCCAATCCCTCCCTAACCCCTCAAACTCACTGCAATCCCTCTATCGTCCCTTAAAACTCACTCAGATCCCACCATAACCCCTCAAACGCACTCTGATCCCTCCCTATCTCCTTAAACTCACACCAATCCTTCCCTAACCCCTCAAAACAATTCCAATCCTCCAGCTTGTTGTGAGTGGTCCAATCCCTCCATCGTCCCTCAAACCCACTCTAATCCCTCCATAACCCCTCAAACCCACTCTGATCCTTCCCTATCCATCAAAATCACTCCGAACCCTCCATTATTCCTCAAACCCATGCTGATCCCTCCTTAACTCCTCAAACCCACTCAAATCCCTCCATCGTCGCTGCAACCCTCCCGATCCCTCTATCGTCTCTCAGACTCACTCCAATCCCTCCCTAACCCCTCAAACCCACTCTGAACCATCCTTAACCCCTCAAACTCACTCTGATCCCTCCCTATCCCTTCAAAGTCACTCCAATCCCTCCATCATCTCTCAAACGTACTCCGATCCCTCTTTCATCCCTCAAACTCACTCTGATCCCTCCCTATCCCTCAAACTCATTCCGATCCCTCAATCATCCCTCAAACTCACCCCAATCCCTCCCTAACCCTTCAAACCCACTCTGAACCCTCCATAGCCCCTCAAACTCACTCTGATCCTTCAGTCATCTCTCAAACTCACTCCAATCCCTCCCTAACCCCTCAAACCCACTCTGAACCCTCCATAACCCCCCAAACTCACTCCGATCCCTCCCTATCCCCTCAAGCTCACTCCGATCCCTCCATCGTCCATCAAGCCCACTCCGATCCCACCATCATCCCTCAAACACACTCCGACCCCTCCATAACCCCTCAAAACCCACTCCAAGCCCCCCCATCGCCTCTCTCACTACAATCCCGTCATCACCCCTCAAACGCACTCCAGTCCCTCCCTGACCCCGGGGTCAGAGGAGCGGGGATTGGCCATCTCTAACCCGGAGGTCAGTGGGATCTTACCCCTCCCCCCCGGGTCTCCATTCAACCTCGAACCCGTGACTTTATGACCCGCCCCCTCCGCTCCTCCCCTTCCACCCCGTCTCTCTCCACCAACTCCCCTCTCCCCTAATCCTGTAAGCCCATGGGCATGGGTGCTGGGGTGCATGTGTGTCTTTGATGGGTCTGTGTGCGTCAGTTTGCCCCTCCCCTGCGGTCTTGGGGGAGGGGGGGAGTCAATCCCACCCACTGTCCCCCTCTCTCCATCCCACCTCCCCCTTCCTGTGTTACCCCTCTCTCTCATCCCTCCCTTCCCCCTTCTCCCCCTCCCTACACCCCTCCCCCTCCCTTTCCCTCTCCCCTCTCTCTCTCCTCCTCTCTTCTCTCTCTCTCTCTCTTTCTCACCCTTCTCTCCCCCCCCACCCCCGCCTCTCTCTCGTCCCTTCCCTCTCCCCTCTCCTCACCCCTTCTACTCCCCGGCCAGCCGGTCTCACAAAGTCTTGGAAACCGGAGGCAGTCGGCAGTCTCTCCCAAAGTTATTAACGTCACCGTTCCCACCAAACACCCAGGACACGCTCTCTTCTCACCGCTGCCTTCAGGAAGGAGGTACAGGAGTGTCAGGACTCGCCCCACCAGGGTGGGGGACAGTTATAAGACCCTAAGACGTAGGAGCAGAATTCGGCCGCCTGGCCCATCGAGTCTGCCCCACCATTCAATCACGGCCGATCCTTCCGCCCCCCCATCTGCTCCTCAACCCCAACCCCAGTTCCTGGCCTTCTCCCCGTAACCTTTGATGCCATGTCCAGTCAAGAACCTATCAATCTCTGCCTCAAATATACCCAACGACCACAGCTGCCCCGTGGCAACAAAATTCCACAAATTCACCACCCTCCGGCTAAAGAAATTTCTCCGCATCTCTGTTTGGAAAGGGCGCCCCTCTATCCCGAGGCTGTGTGCCCTCTTGTCCTAGACTCCCCCACCATGGGAAACGTCCTTTCCACATCCACTCTGTCGAGGCCTTTCAGGAATCTTTTCAACGAGATCCCCCCCCACCGCCCCCCCCATCCTTCTGAAATTCCAGCGAGTACAGACCCATAGCCATAGAAACCATAGAAACCATAGAAACTACAGCACAGAAACAGGCCTTTTGGCCCTTCTTGGCTGTGCTGAACCATTTTCTGCCTAGTCCCACTGACCTGCACGCGGACCATATCCCTCCATACACCTCCCATCCATGTATCTGTCCAATTTATTCTTAAATGTTAAAAAAGAACCCGCATTTACCACCTCGTCTGGCAACTCATTCCATACTCCCACCACTCTCTGTGTGAAGAAACCCCTGCTAATGTTCCCTTTAAACTTTCCCCCCCTCACCCTTAACCCATGTCCTCTGGTTTTTTTCTCCCCTTGCCTCAGTGGAAAAAGCCTGCTTGCATTCACTCTATCTCTCCCCATCATAATTTTATATACCTCTATCAAATCTCCCCTCATTCTTCTACGCTCCAGGGAATAAAGTCCTAACCTATTCAACCTTTCTCTGTAACTGAGTTTCTCAAGTCCCGGCAACATCCTTGTAAACCTTCTCTGCACTCTTTCAACCTTATTTATATCCTTCCTGTAATTTGGTGACCAAAACTGAACACAATACTCCAGATTCGGCCTCACCAATGCCTTATACAACCTCACCATAACATTCCAGCTCTTATACTCAATACTTTGATTAATAAAGGCCAATGTACCAAAAGCTCTCTTTACGACCTTATCTACCTGTGACGCCACTTTTAGGGAATTTTGTATCTGTATTCCCAGATCCCTCAAACGTTCCTCGTATGATAACCTTTTCATTCCCGGAATCATCACCTCTGGACCCTCTCCAATGCCAGCACGTCTTTTCCACGATGAGGGGCCCGAAACTGTTCACAACACTCAAGGTGAGGCCTCACTAGTGCCTTCTAAAGGCTCGGCGTCACATCCCGGCTTGTGTAGTCTAGAACTCTTGAAACGAACGCTAACACTGGCATTTGACTTCCTCACCACCGGCTCGACCCCGCAAGTTAGCCTTCAGGGTGTCCCACACGAGGACTCCCAAGTCCCTCTGCACCTTGGAGTTTTGGATTTTCTCCTCGTTCAGAAAATAGTCCGGCTCGCTTATTTCTACTGCCAAAGTGCATTTTCCAACACCGTGTTTCGTTTGCCCGTTCTCCTAATCTGTCTCAGTCCTTCTCCCGGCTGTTAACCCTCAGCATAGAACATAGAACAGTACAACACGGTACAGGCCCTCCGGCCCACAGTGTTGTGCTGACCCTCAAACCCTGCCTCCCATATAACCCCCACCTTAAATTCCTCCATATACCTGTAAGGGGTTCCGGCGTATGTTAATCAAAATGGCTGCTTAGAGAATCAGAGTGGACGGTTATGTGCGGAGCCAAAAGAGATGGGGGAGATTTTGACCAATTTCTTTTCTTCAGTATTCACTAAGGAGAAGGATATTGAATTGTGTAAGGTAAAGGAAACAAGAAAGGTCGTTATGGAAAGTATAACGATTAAAGAAGAGGAAGTAATGGCGCTTTTAAGGAATATAAAAGTGGATAAGTCTCCAGGTCCTGACGGGATATTTCCCTAGGACCTTGCGGGAAGTTAGTGTGGAAATAGCAGGGGCTCTGACAGAAATATTTCAATTGTCATTAGAAACAGGGATGGTGCCGGAGAATTGGCGTATTGCTCATGTTGTTCCATTATTTAAAAAGGGTTCTAAGAGTAAACATAGCAATTATTTGCCTGTGAGTTTGACGTCAGTGGCGGGTAAATTGATGGAAAGTATTCTTAGAGATGGTACATATAATTATCTGGATAGACAGGGTCTGATTAGGAACAGTCAACATGGATTTGTGCGTGGAAGGTCCTGTTTGACAAATCTTATTGAATTTTTTGATGAGGTTACTAGGAAAGTTGACGAGGGTAAAGCGGTGGATGTTGTCTATATGGACTTCAGTAAAGCCTTTGACAAGGTCCCACATGGAAGGTTTGTTAGGAAGGTTCAATCATTAGGTATTAATATTGAAGTAGTAAAATAGATTTGGCAGTGGCTGGATGGGAGACGCCAGAGAGCAGTGGTGGATAACTGTGTGTCAGATTGGAGGCCGGTGACTAGCGGTGTGCCCCAGGGATCTGTACTGGGTCCAATGTCGTTTGTCATATATATTAATAATCTGGATGATGGGATGGTAAATTGGATGAGTCAGTATGCAGATGATACTAAGATAGGTGACGTTGTGGATAATGAAGTAGGTTTTCAAAGCTTGCAGAGGGATTTAGGCCAGTTAGAAGAGTGGGCTGAAAGATGGCAGATGGAGTTTAATGCTGAAAAATGTGAGGTGCTACATTTTGGTAGGACTAATCAAAATAGTACATAAATGGTAACTGGTGGGGCATTGAAGAATGCAGTAGAACAGAGGGATCTAGGAATAATGGTGCATAGTTCCCTGAAGGTGGAATCTCATGTGGATAGGGTGGTGAAGAAAGCTTTTGGTTTGCTGGCCTTTATAAATCAGAGCATTGAGTATAGGAGTTGGGATGTAATGTTGAAATT
Organism: Mobula hypostoma; assembly: GCF_963921235.1. Taxonomy (NCBI): domain Eukaryota; kingdom Metazoa; phylum Chordata; class Chondrichthyes; order Myliobatiformes; family Myliobatidae; genus Mobula; species Mobula hypostoma. The sequence continues at coordinate 117,078 of NW_026948189.1, read as the reverse complement.
GTATAAGGCATTGGTAAGGCCAAATTTGGAGTATTGTGTACATTTCTGGTCACCGATTTATAGGAAAGATGTCAATAAAATTGAGAGAGTACAGAGGAGGTTTATTAAAATGTCACCTGGGTTTCATCTCCCAAGTTACAGAGAAAGGTTGAACAAGTTGGGTCTTTATTCTTTGGAGCGTAGAAGGTTGAGGGGGGACTTGATAGAGGTGTTTAAAATTATGAGGGGGATAGATAGAGTTGACGTGGATAGGCTTTTTCCATTGAGAATGGGGGAGATTCAAACAAGAGGGCATGAGTTGAGAGTTAAAGGGCAAAAGTTTAGGGGTAACACGAGGGGGAACTTCTTTACTCTGAGAGTGGTGGCTGTGTGGAACGAGAAGTGGTCGAGGCAGGTTCGATGTTGTCGTTTAAAGTTAAATTGGACAGATATATGGACAGGAAAGGAATGGAGGGTTATGGGCTGAGTGCAGGTCGGGGGGACTAGGTAAGAGTAAGAGTTCGACACGGACTAGAAGGGCCGAGATGGCCTGTTTCCGTGCTGTAATTGTTATATGGTTATATGGTTATGTTAACATTAAAATGGCTTCTTCGTTATGTTAAATGCTGAGAAAGTCTCTGGCTAGCAATTTGCTTGGGTTATCACAGATAGCAGGTGTACTATCAGCCAATGGGTGTCCACGTTATTCTTTCTTGGGGTGATAATGCTGTCTCATATGGCTGGGAACCAGGCGGTTTTGGCGGGCAGTCGGAGGAGAGACCGGGAGGTCCCGAGCTGCAATTCGACGGCGTCAGAATGGTCCCGAAGAGGTCCCCGAGCTCCAACGTGTGCACAAAGGAATTGAACTTTGATAAGTCTGGCCCCTTTTCCATTCCTTTTTGTATTGAACTTCCATTAATCTCATAGATTTAGTAATATTTATTAAGTGCAACTGGCAGACCACAGTACATAGAAACATATAAACATAGAAAATAGGTGCAGGAGTCGGCCATTCGGCCCTTCGAGCCTGCACCGCCATTCAGCATGATCATGGCTGATCATCCAACTCAGAACCCTGTACCAGCCTTCCCTTCATACCCCCTGATCCCTTTAGCCACAAGGGCCATATCTAACTCCCTCTTAAATATAGCCAATGAACTGGTCTCAACTGTTTCCTGTAGCAGAGAATTCCACAGATTCACCACTCTCTGTGTGAAGTAGTTTTTCCTCATCTCGGTCCTAAAAGGCTTCCCCTCTATCCTCAAACTGTGACCCCTTGTTCTGGACTTCCCCAACATCGGGAACAATCTTCCTGCATCTAGCCTGTCCAATCCCTTTAGGATTTTATACGTTTCAATAAGATCCCCCCTCAATCTTCTAAATTCCAACGAGTACAAGCCCAGTTCATCCAGTCTTTCTTCATATGAAAGTCCTGCCATCCCAGGAATCAATCTGGTGAACCTTCTTTGTACTCCCTCTATGGCAAGGATGTCTTTCCTCAGATTAGGGGACCAAAACTGCACACAATACTCCAGGTGTGGTCTCACCAAGGCCTTGTACAACTGCAGTAGTACCTCCCTGCTCCTGTACTCGAATCCTCTCGCTATAAATGCCAGCATACCATTCGCCTTTTTCACCGCCTGCTGTACCTGCATGCCCACTTTCAATGACTGGTGTATAATGACACCCAGGTCTCGTTGCACCTCCCCTTTTCCTAATCAGCCACCATTCAGATAATAATCTGTTTTCCTATTTTTGCCACCAAAGTGGATAACTTCACACTTATCCACATTAAATTGCACGTGTGCTTGCAACACTCTGTGTCTGACAGAGTGATCAGCAGCACTGGGGCTCCACAGGGGACTGTTTTGTCTCCCTTTCTCTTCACCATTTACACCTCAGACTTCAACTACTGCACAGAGTCTTGTCATCTTCAAAAGTTTTCGGATTGTAGGTGTAGTAGACAGTGAGGAAGGTTTTCAGAGCCTGCAGAGGGACTTGGACCAGCTGGAAAAATGGGCTGAAAAATGGCAGATGGAGTTTAATACTGACAAGTGTGAGGTATTGCACGTTGCAAGGACAAACCAAGGTAGAACATACAGGGTTAATGGTAAGGCACTGAGGAGTGCAGTGGAACAGAGGGATCTGGGAATACAGATACAAAATTCGCTAAAAGTGTCGTCACAGGTAGATAGGGTCGTAAAGAGAGCTTCTGGTACATTGGCCTTTATTAATCGAAGTATTGAGTATAAGAGCTGGAATGTTATGATGAGGTTGTATAAGGCATTGGTGAGGCCGAATCTGGAGTATTGTGTTCAGTTTTGGTCACCAAATTACAGGAAGGATATAAATAAGGTTGAAAGAGTGCAGAGAAGGTTTACAAGGATGTTGCCAGGACTTGAGAAACTCAGTTACAGAGAAAGGTTGAATAGGTTGGGATTTTATTCCTTGGTGTGTAGAAGAATGAGGGGAGATTTGATGGAGGTATATAAAATTATGATGGGTATAGATAGAGTGAATGCAAGCAGGCTTTTTCCACTGAGGCAAGGGGAGAGAAAAACCAGAGGACATGGGTTAAGGGTGAGGGGGGAAAAGTTTAAAGGGAACATTAGCGGGGGCTTCTTCACACAGAGAGTGGTGGGAGTATGGAATGAGCTGCCAGACGAGGTGGTAAATGTGGGTTCTTTTTCAACATTTTAGAATAAATTGGACAGATACATGGATGGGAGGTGTATGGAGGGATATGGTCCGTGTGCAGGTCAGTGGGACTAGGCAGAAAATGGTTCGGCACAGCCAAGAAGGGCCAAAAGGCCTGTTTCTGTGCTGTAGTTTCTATGGTTCTATGGTTCTATGACTCTGCCAGAGTTGGATGCATCAGCAAGGGAGATGAGGCTGAGTACAGGGCTACGGTAGGAAACTTTGTCACATGGTGTGAGCAGAATTATCTGCAGTTTAATGTGAAAAAGACTAAGGAGCTGGTGGTAGATCTGAGGAGAGCTAAGGTACCGGTGACCCCTGTTTCCATCCAGGGGGTCAGGGTGGACGTGGTGGAGGATTAGAAATACCTGGGGATACGTATTGACAATAAACTGGACTGGTCAAAGAACACTGAAGCTGTCTACAAGAAGGGTCAGAGCCGTCTCTATTTCCTGAGGAGACTGAGGTCCTTTAACATCTGCCGGACGATGCTGAGGATGTTCTACGAGTCTGTGGTGGCCAGTGCGATCATGTTTGCTGTTGTGTGCTGGGGCAGCAGGCTGAGGGTAGCAGACACCAACAGAATCAACAAACTCATCCGTAAGGCCGGTGATGTTGTGGGGATGGAACTGGACTCTCTCACGGTGGTGTCTGAAAAGAGGTTGTATCCATCTTGGACAATGTCTCCCATCCACTACATAATGTACTGGGTGGGCACAGGAGTACATTCAGCCAGAGACTCATTCCACCGAGATGCAGCACAGAGCGTCACAGGAAGTCATTCCTGCCCGTGGCCATCAAACTTTACAACTCCTCCCTTGGAGGGTCAGACACCCTGAGCCAATAGGCTGGTCCTGGACTTATTTCCTGGCGTAATTTACAAATTACAATTTTACTATTTATGGTTCTATTACTATTTATTATCTATGGTGCAACTGTAACGAATTCCCCCCGGGATCAATAAATTATGACTATGACTATGACTAAAATGTACATTGTGTGCTGGCTGATGATTGATGTTTGAAGCTGAATCAGGTGCCAGTTGTGCAGTAATCGACATAACCGGGAGAGAAGGTGGGTGGCGGACGGGGTTTCCCCCCTGGATAAATACGAGCCAATATAGCTGGGCGTTACGTACCTGTCTAGTATAGAACATAGAATAACCCCCAGGTTCTTGACCCAGAGGGGATGAATTCACTCAACCCCACTCAATCCCAACACATTCACTTTCATCTCACGTTCTTGATACTGACCTTGAGACCAGAACCATGAGGACGTTGCCTGGAGATTCAGGGAGATTATCTGGGACGGGGACGAGGAAGAGCTGCCTTTCCCAGAGAGCGGCGGATCTGCGGAATTCTCTGCCCAGGGAAGCAATCAAGGCTTCTTCACTGAATATATTTAAGTCATAGTCAGAGTCATACTTTATTGATCCCCGGGGGAAATTGGTTTTCATTACAGTTGCTCCATAAATAATAAATAGTAATAGAACCATAAATAGTTGAATAGTAATATGTAAATTATGCCAGGAAATAAGTCCAGGACCAGCCTATTGGCTCAGGGTGTCTGACCCTCCAAGGGAGGAGTTGTAAAGTTTGATGGCCACAGGCAGGAATGACTTCCTATGACGCTCTGTGTTGCATCTCGGTGGAATGAGTCTCTGGCTGAATGCACCCCTGTGCCCATCGAATACATTATGTAGTGGATGGGAGACATTGTCCAAGATGACATGCAACTTGGACAGCATCATCTTTTCAGACAGCACCGTCAGAGAGTCCAGTTCCATCCCCACAACATCACTGGCCTTACGGATGAGTCTGTTGATTCTGTTGGTGTCTGCTACCCTCAGCCTGCTGCCCCAGCACACAACAGCAAACATGATCGCACTGGCCACCACAGACTCGTAGAACATCCTCAGCATCGTCCGGCAGATGTTAAAGGACCTCAGTCTCCTCAGGAAATAGAGACGGCTCTGACCCTTCTTGTAGACAGCCTCAGTGTTCTTTGACCAGTCCAGTTTATTGCCAATTCGTATCCCCAGGTATTTGTAATCCTCCACCATGTCCACACTGACCCCCTGGATGGAAACAGGGGTCACCGGTACCTTAGCTCTCTTCAGGTCTACCACCAGCTCCTTAGTCTTTTTCACATTAAGTTGCAGATAATTCTGCTCACACCATGTGACAAAGTTTCCTACCGTAGCCCTGTACTCAGCCTCATCTCCCTTGCTGATGCAGTTAGACAGATTTTTACATAGTAGGGGAATTAAGGGTTATGGGGAAAAGGCAGGTAGATAGAGCTGAGTTTACTGACAAATCAGCCATGATCTTATTGAATGGTGGGGCAGGCTCGATGGGCCCAGATGGCCTACTCCCGCCCCTATTTCTTAGGTTCTTATTATTTGTATAAAAAATCTGAGGCACGGGCATTGCCAAGCACTGTCACTTCTCAATGGCTAGGAACTTTCAGCCTATTCTGGTGAAGTTCAGTACTGTGGCTTTCTAAAGGTGTACATGGAGATTGCAGTGTAGGCCCATATGTTACAGTGTAGTGACTTGGAGATAATTCCAGTTGTAGATATGACTATTGGGACGGTGTATTACAGGCATCCGTTAGTCTCGTGAGACCACGGATTTGCGGCTTGGAAGGTTTTCCAGAGCGCAGGGCCCGGGCAAGGGTGGAAGGGGAGGAGCGGAGGGGGCGGGTCATAAAGTCACGGGTTCGAGGTTGAATGGAGACCCGGGGGGGGAGGAGTAAGATCCCACTGACCTCCGGGTTAGAGATGGCCAATCCCCGCTCCTCTGACCCCTGGGTCAGGGAGGGACTGGAGTGGGTTTGAGGGGTGATGACGGGATTGTAGTGAGAGAGGCGATGGGGGGGCTTGGAGTGGGTTTTGAGGGGTTATGGAGGGGTCGGAGTGTGTTTGAGGGATGATGGAGGGATCGGAGTGAGCTTGAGGCGATAGGGAGGGATCGTAGTGAGTTTGAGGGGTTATGGAGGGTTCAGAGTGGGTCTGAGGGGTTAGGGAGGGTTTGCGGTGAGTTTGAGGGATGATTGAGGGATCGGAATAAGTTTGAGGGATTAGGGAGGGATCAGAGTGAGTTTGAGAGACGATAGAGGGATTGGGAGGGTTGCAGCGACGATGGAGGGATTTGAGTGGGTTTGAGGAGTTAAGGAGGGATCAGGGTGTTATGAGACCTGGGTGTCATTATACACCAGTCATTGAAAGTGGGCATGCAGGTACAGCAGGCGGTGAAAAAGGCGAATGGTATCCTGGCATTTATAGCGAGAGGATTCGAGTACAGGAGCAGGGAGGTACTACTGCAGTTGTACAAGGCCTTGGTGAGACCACACCTGGAGTATTGTGTGCAGTTTTGGTCCCCTAATCTGAGGAAAGACATCCTTGCCATAGAGGGAGTACAAAGAAGGTTCACCAGATTGATTCCTGGGATGGCAGGACTTTCATATGAAGAAAGACTGGATGAACTGGGCTTGTACTCGTTGGAATTTAGAAGATTGAGGGGGGATCTGATTGAAACGTATAAAATCCTAAAGGGATTGGACAGGCTAGATGCAGGAAGATTGTTCCCGATGTTGGGGAAGTCCAGAACGAGGGGTCACAGTTTGAGGATAGAGGGGAAGCCTTTTAGGACCGAGATTAGGAAAAACTTCTTCACACAGAGAGTGGTGAATCTGTGGAATTCTCTGCCACAGGAAACAGTTGAGGCCGGTTCATTGGCTATATTTAAGAGGGAGTTAGATATGGCCCTTGTGGCTACAGGGGTCAGGGGGTATGGAGGGAAGGCTGGGGCAGGGTTCTGAATTGGATGATCAGCCATGATCGTAATAAATGGCGGTGCAGGCTCGAAGGGCCGAATGGCCTACTCCTGCACCTATTTTCTATGTTTCTATCCCCCCCCCCAAAAAAAAACTAAACTAAACAGAATTAGTAAACTAAACTAAAAGACTTCGGCAATACTAACAAATTGAAAATGGGAAAAAAGAAAACCTTAGTGTTGACGACTCTGTTCCTCTCAACCTACAGTACAAAGAAATAAAAGGTTTGGAAATGGTCAAATTACATTAAATGAAAACGCTGATTGAATGGCCTCCAAGTTTTTTCAAATGTAATAGAAGAGTCATAAACCATACTTCTAATTTTTTTTCCAAATTCAAACATACCGTAGTTTGTGAAAACCAGTGATATACAGTAGGAGGGTTAATCTCTTTCCAATTCAGCAAAATGGATCTTCTAGCCATTAGAGTAAGAAATGGAATCATCCTACGTGCTGAGGAGGTTAGATAATTTGAATCTATCATTGGCAATCCAAAGATAGCAGTAATTGGATGGGGTTGTAAGTCTATATTCAAAACCGTGGAAATAATGTCAAAAATATCTTTCCAATATTTTTCCAACAAAGGACATGACCAAAACATGTGGGTGAAAGAAGCTATCTCGCAATGACATCTATCACATATTGGATTAATATAAGAATAATAACGAGATAGTTTCTCTTTCGACCCTGTGCACTACTTTAAACTGTATCAACACATATAGAGGATAAATTAACCAATTGAAGAATTCTTCCTATTTTTCAATCGGTATAATAATCTTAAGTTCTCTTTCCCAGTCAGCTTTAATTTTATTGGAATCATCAGGGCATAAATTCATAATTATCTCATATGTAATTGCTACAACACTTTTCTGTGAAAGATTTAAATCTAAAATTTTTTCCAAAGTGTCCATTGGATATGGGTGTGGAAAATTAGGAGAAACAGTAATTAAAAAGCTTCCAATCTGTGGATATCCTAAAGAAGTGAGATCTGGGTAAGTTATATTTATTAGAAAGTTGATCTAAGCGCGATCAGGGGTATGCGTGATGTTTTCTGAAATCCGGCATTTCAGTTCTTGTGTTTCTTGGTAAATTTTCCAGATCAGCTTCAGATATTATGCCAAACGAACACGTTCATATGGGTATCAGAAAAGTGTTGATTGCCTTTGGTATTTTTTCGTTTACTGCTTGGCAGGTTTTCTTAAGCCTGGAAGTAAATTCTGTCCAAAGTCTTCTCTTTATCACGCTATGATCCATTTTCTTTGCTCGTTGAGATCTTTGCTTGTTTCACATTTATCGGTCGGTCAGATTGAATCCTACTGCTCTGGACGGTGGGGGTGGGGGGTACAACTTGTCTAACAGATCGGGATCGGTGCTCTCCACGGACCCAGTGCCGACATTCCCACCGATTCCTGACCTTTGGGATGGGGAGCAAGCAAGCGAAATGAAATGCTGGAGGAACTCAGCGGGCATCCATGGAGGAGGGAAAATGGTCGCCGTTTCGGGCCAAGACCCTTCGGCAGGAATGGGCGCAATCGGAAGTCTCCCGTCAACTGGAAATTGTGGTGGAGGGCATGTTTGGCAACTGGGAACGTCACGGATGGGAGAGGCAACGGATAATTGGGAATAGGATGGAGGAAACATCAGGCCGTTGTGGTAGAATGAATTGGGGATGGGAATGGGGTGGAAGAGATAAGGGATAATCGGAAATGGGGATGGGTTGGGAGTTGTCTAATGAATTGGGAATGGGATGGTTGGGAATTGTCTAATGAAATGGGAATGGGATGGAGGAGGTGCTGGATAATTGGGACTGGGAATGGGTTGCGAATTGTCTAATTAACTGGAAATGGAATGAGTTGGGAATTGTCTAATAAATTGGGAATAGGAATGTGTTAGGAATTGTCTAATGAATTGGGAATGGGAATGGGATGGAGGAGGTGCCAGACAATTGGAGATGGAATGTGTTGGGAATTGTCGAATGAATTGGGAATAGGAATGTGTTAGGAATTGTCTAATGAATTGGGAATGGGAATGGGATGGAGGAGGTGCCAGACAATTGGAGATGGAATGTGTTGGGAATTGTCGAATGAATTGGGAATGGGAATGGGATGGAGGAGGTGCCAGACAATTGGAGATGGAATGTGTTGGGAATTGTCGAATGAATTGGGAATGGGAATGGGATGGAGGAGGTGCCAGACAATTGGAGATGGAATGTGTTGGGAATTGTCGAATGAATTGGGAATAGGAATGTGTTAGGAATTGTCTAATGAATTGGGAATGGGAATGGGATGGAGGAGGTGCCAGACAATTGGAGATGGAATGTGTTGGGAATTGTCGAATGAATTGGGAATGGGACTGGGTTGGAGGAGGTGCCAGACAATAGGAGATGGAATGGGTTGGAATTGTCTAATGAATTGGGAATGGGGTAAAGGAATCGGACGGCAGAGGGGAAGAAGCTGTTCCTGAATCGCTGAGTTTGTGCCTTCAGGCTTCTGTACCTCCCACCAGATTGTAACAGTGAGAAAATGGCATATCAGACACACACACACACACACACACACACAAATATTCAGATATATACATACATACACAGACTCAGACACACACATACACACACACACACACACACGAATATTCAGACACACATATACACATACACACACACAAATATTCAGAGACATACACATACACACATACTTTCACACACACTCAGAGACACTCTTACACACACACATACACATACACACTCAGACAAACGCACACACTCAGACTCACACACATACGGACCCTGCCTTGAGCAGCTGGATCCTGGACTTCCTGTCGTATCACCGGCAGGTGGTAAGAGTGGGCTCCCTCACCTCTGCCCCTCTGACTCTCAATTCGGAAGCCCCTCAGGGCTGTGTCCCAAGACCCCTCCTTTAATCCCTGTATACCCATGACTGCATTGCCAACCACAGCTCCAATCTGCTAATTAAATTCGCTGATGACACTGCACCGATTGGCCTTATCTCAAACAATAACGAGGCAGCCTACAGAGAAGAAGTCATCTCCCTGACACAGTGGTGTCAAGATAACAGCCTCTCCCTCAACATCCCCAAAACAAAGGAGCTGATTGTGGATTACAGGAGGACTGGAGACGGGCTGACCCCTATTGACATCGATGGATCTGGGGTTGAGGGGGTGAACAGCTTTAAGTTCCTCGGTATAAACATCACTGAGGATCTCACATGATCTGTACATACCGGCTGTGTTGTGAAAAAAACACAACAGCACCTCTTTCACCCCAGATGGTTGAAGAAGTTTGGGATGGGCTCCCCAAATCCTAAAGACTTTCTACAGGGGCACAATTGAGAGCATCCTGACTGGCTGCATCACTGCCTGGTATGGGAACTGTATCTCCCTCAATCGCAGGACTCTGCAGAGAGTGGTGCGGACAGCCCAGCGCATCTGTAGATGTGAACTTCCCACTGTTCGGGACATTTACAGAGACAGGTGCGTGAAAAGGGCCCGAAGGATCATTGGGGACCCGAGTCACCCCCAACCACAAACTATCCCAGCTGCTACCGTCCGGGAAACGGTACCGCAGCATAAAAGCCCGGACCGACAGGCTCCGGGACAGCTTCTTCCACCAGGCAATCAGACTGGTTAATTCATGCTGATTTGAGTGTGCTCTATATTACATTGACTGTTCTATTTATTATAAATGATTATAAATTACTATGATTACACAGTTGGACAGAGACGCAACGTAAAAGATTTTTACCCCTCATTTGTTTGAAGGATGTAAGAAGTAAAGTCAATTCAGTTCAATTCATTCATTCTCATACCCTGCAGACCTGGGAGGAGGTGCAGCGGCTAACGGACTGGTGCACAGCCAACAACCTGTCTCTGAATGTGAACAGAACAAAAGAGACGGTTGTTGACTCCAGGAGGACACGGAGCGAACCATTCCCCGCTGAACATCGACGAGACTCCTCCGTCTCGAGATCGTGACGAGCACCAGATTTCTTGGTTCTCACCTGGCGGAGAATCTCACCTGGTCCCTCAACACCAGCTCCACAGCCAAGAAAGCCCAGCAGCGACTCCACTTTCTGCGAAGGCTGAGAAAAGTCCATCTCCCACCCCACCCCACCCTCACCACGTTCTTACAGAGGTTGTATCGAGAGTATCCTGAGCAGCTGTATCACGGCCCGGGTCGGGAATTGCACCGTCTCGCATCGCAAGACCCTGCGGCGGATAGTGAGGTCAGCTGAGGAGATCATAGGGGTCTCTCTTCCCGCCATTACAGACGTTTACACAAAGCTAACAGCATTATGAAGGACCCCACGCACCCCTCATACAAACTCTTCCCCCTCCTGCCATCGGGCAAAAGGTACCGAAGCATTCGGGCTCTCACGACCAGACTGTGTAACAGCTTCTTCCCCCCAGCCATCAGACTCCTCAATACCCAGAGCCCGGACTGACACCAACCTACCGTCCTCTACCGTCCTGACGAAGGGTTCCGGCCCGAAACGCCGACCGATCTTTTCCACGGATGCTGCCCGACCTGCTGAGTTCCTCCAGCGTGTTGTGAGTGTCGCTACCGCTCTCTACCGTGCCTATTGTCTTGTTTATTATTTATTGTAATCCCTGCCCTGTTCTGTGTACTTTATGCAGTCCTGGGTAGGTCTGTAGTTCAGTGTAGTTTTGTGTTTTTTTTACGTAGTTCAGTGCAGTTTTTGTAGTGTTTCATGGAGCACCTGGAAAACGTCGTCTCGTTTTTACTGTGTACTGTACTGGCACTGACGGTCGAAATGACAATAAAAAGAGACTTGACTTGAGTTTCGCCGCCCTTCTCTGGACCCACTCCAGTGGCTTTCCCAGCCCTCACACAACACCGAGGCCGGGGTTGTACACAGTACTCGAGGCGGCGGCCCCCACGGTCACGCTATGCAACTTACACACGAAAGCGCCGAACGTCGCGGGCCGAATCGGCTCCTGCAGGAGCTGGAAAACGCGGAGCAGCGCGCACAAAGGCGCCGGAGAGGCTGGGCAGGGTGAGGCAGCGCCCCTGGGTGGCTGTCGGGAAGAGGCTGTGTACCTCTTGTGGCCGCTCCCCTCGATGGTGGGCACACCGCTTTGGAGTCGGTCGTGGGCAGTGGGGGGCGTGGGTGGGGGAAAACGACCCACCAGAGGAAAACCGTGACTCAGAAGGGAAGTGGGGGGGGGGGTGGGGAGGGAAGAGGACTGTAGTTGTGATAGGTAGATGGATGGATGGATAGATAGATTGATGGATAGATAGAAAGTCAGATGGGTAAATAGATACGAGGGGTGATTGATAAGTTCATAGCCTAAGTTAGTCATAGTCATAGTCATAGTCATACCTTATTAATCCCGGGGGAAATTGGTTTCCGTTACAGTTGCACCATAAATAATAAATAGTAATAAAACCATAAATAGTTAAATAGTAATATGTAAATTATGCCAGGAAATAAGTCCAGGACCAGCCTATTGGCTCAGGGTGTCTGACCCTCCAAGGGAGGAGTTGTAAAGTTTGATGGCCACAGGCAGGAATGACTTCCTATGACGCTCTGTGCTGCATCTCGGTGGAATGAGTCTCTGGCTGAATGTACTCCTGTGCCCACCCAGTACATTATGTAGTGGATGGGAGACATTGTCCAAGATGGCATGCAACTTCGACAGCATCCTCTTTTCAGACACCACCGTCAGAGAGTCCAGTTCCATCCCCACAACATCACTGGCCTTACGGATGAGTTTGTTGATTCTGTTGGTGTCTGCTACCCTCAGCCTGCTGCCCCAGCACACAACAGCAAACATGATCGCACTGGCCACCACAGACTCGTAGAACATCCTCAGCATCGTCCGGCAGATGTTAAAGGACCTCAGTCTCCTCAGGAAATAGAGACGGCTCTGACCCTTCTTGTCGACAGCCTCAGTGTTCTTTGACCAGTCAAAGAAGGAGTCAATTTTAGAAAACCTAGCACATTTATCTTTTTCCTACATGTACACCCTTAGTCCAGCGGTCGTGGTGCACACGGGATCCCTTCTTCGTAGAGGTCGGCGTCTTGGATCTCCAGCAAGCGGTCGACAGCAGGGGTGATCGATAAGTTCGTGGCCCAAGGTAGAAGGAGATGAGTTACTAACTTCAAACCTTCTGCATTTTCACTCAAAAAGAGTTGAACTGCACGTGCACGTAATGAGAGCTGTATAACCCATCTCCTTCTACCTTGGGCCACAGACTTATCAATCACCCCTCGTAGATGGTTGGATAGATGGATGAATAGATGGGTGGATAGATAGATGGATAGAAACATAGAAACATAGAAAATAGGTGCAGGAGTAGGCCGTTCGGCCCTTCGAGCCTGCACCGCCATTTATTATGATCATGGCTGATCATCCAACTCAGAACCCCACCCCAGCCTTCCCTCCATACCCCCTGACCCCCGTAGCCACAAGGGCCATATCTAACTCCCTCTTAAATACAGCCAATGAACTGGCCTCAACAGTTTCCTGTGGCAGAGAATTCCACAGATTCACCACTCTCTGTGTGAAGAAGTTTTTCCTAATCTCAGTCCTAAAAGGCTTCCCCTCTATCCTCAAACTGTGACCCCTCGTTCTGGACTTCCCCAACATCGGGAACAATCTTCCTGCATCTAGCCTGTCCAATCCCTTTAGGATCTTATACGTTTCAATCAGATCCCCCCTCAATCTTCTAAATTCCAACGAGTACAAGCCCAGTTCATCCAATCTTTGTTCATATGAAAGTCCTGCCATCCCAGGAATCAATCTGGTGAATCTTCTTTGTACTCCCTCTAAGGCAAGGATGTCTTTCCTCAGATTAGGGGACCAAAACTGCACACAATACTCCAGGTGTGGTCTCACCAAGGCCTTGTACAACTGCAGTAGTACCTCCCTGCTCCTGTACTCGAATCCTCTCGCTATAAATGCCAGCATACCATTCGCCTTTTTCACCGCCTGCTGTACCTGCATGCCCACTTTCAATGACTGGTGTATAATGACACCCAGGTCTCGTTGCACCTCCCCTTTTCCTAATCGGCCACCATTCAGATAATAATCTGTTTTCCTATTTTTGCCACCAAAGTGGATAACTTCACATTTATCCACATTAAATTGCATCTGCCATGAATTTGCCCACTCACCCAACCTATCCAAGTCACCCTGCATCCTCTTAGCATCCTCCTCACAGCTAACACTGCCACCCAGCTTTGTGTCATCCGCAAACTTGGAGATGCTGCATTTAATTCCCTCATCCAAGTCATTAATATATATTGTAAACAACTGGGGTCCCAGCACAGAGCCTTGTGGTACCCCACTAGTCACCGCCTGCCATTCTGAAAAGGTCCCGTTTATTCCCACTCTTTGCTTCCTGTCTGCTAACCAATTCTCCACCCACACCAATACTTTACCCCCAATACCGTGTGCTTTAAGTTTGCACACTAATCTCCTGTGTGGGACCTTGTCAAAAGCCTTTTGAAAATCCAAATATACCACATCCACTGGTTCTCCCCTATCCACTCTACTAGTTACATCCTCAAAAAATTCTCTGAGATTCGTCAGACATGATTTTCCTTTCACAAATCCATGCTGACTTTGTCCAATCATTTCACCGCTTTCCAAATGTGCTGTTATCACATCCTTGTTAACTGACTCCAGCAGTTTCCCCACCACCGACGTTAGGCTAACCGGTCTATAATTCCCCGGTTTCTCTCTGCCTCTTTTTTAAAAAAGTGGAGTTACATTAGCCACCCTCCAATCCTCAGGAACTAGTCCAGAATCTAATGAGTTTTAAAAAATTATCACTAATGCATCCACTATTTCTTGGGCTACTTCCTTAAGCACTCTAGGATGCAGACCATCTGGCCCTGGGGATTTATCTGCCTTCAATCCCTTCAATTTACCTAACACCACTTCCATACTAACATGTATTTCACTCAGTTCCTATATCTCACTGGACCCTCTGTCCCTTACTATTTCTGGAAGATTATTTATGTCCTCCTTAGTGAAGACAGAACCAAAGTAATTATTCAATTGGTCTGCCATGTCCTTGCTCCCCATAATCAGTTCACCTGTTTCTGTCTGTAGGGGACCTACATTTGTCTTTACCAGTCTTTTCCTTTTTACATATCTATAAAAGCTTTTACAGTCCGTTTTTATGTTCCCTGCCAGTTTTCTCTCATAATCTTTTTTCTCCTTCCTAATTAAGCCCTTTGTCCTCCTCTGCTGAACTCTGAATTTCTCCCAGTCCTCAGGTGAGCCACTTTCTCTGGCTAATTTGTATGCTTCTTCTTTGGAATTGATACTATCCCTAATTTCTCTTGTCAGCCACGGGTGCACTACCTTCCTTGATTTATTCTTTTGCCAAACTGGGATGAACAATTGTTGTAGTTCATCCATGCAACCTTTAAATGCTTGCCATTGCATATCCACCGTCAATCCTTTAAGTGTCATTTGCCAGTCTATCTTAGCTAATTCACGTCTCATACCTTCAAAGTTACCCCTCTTTAAGTTCAGAACCTTTGTTTCTGAATTAACTATGTCACTCTCCATCTTAATGAAGAATTCCACCATATTATGGTCACTCTTACCCAAGGGGCCTCTCACGACAAGTTTGCTAATTAACCCTTCCTCATTGCTCAAAACCCAGTCCAGAATAGCCTGCTCTCTAGTTGGTTCCTCGACATGTTGGTTCAAAAAACCATCCCGCACACATTCCAAGAAATCCTCTTCCTCAGCACCTTTACCAATTTGGTTCACCCAGTCTACATGTAGATTGAAGTCACCCATTATAACTGCTGTTCCTTTATTGCACACATTTCTAATTTCCTGTTTAATACCATCTCCGACCTCACTACTACTGTTAGGTGGCCTGTACACAACTCCCACCAGCGTCTTCTGCCCCTTAGTGTTACGCAGCTCTACCCATATCGATTCCACATCTTCCCGGCTTATGTCCTTCCTTTCTATTGCGTTAATCTCTTCTTTAACCAGCAACGCCACCCCACCTCCCCTTCCTTCATGTCTATCCCTCCTGAATATTGAATATCCCTGAACGTTGAGCTCCCATCCCTGGTCACCCTGGAGCCATGTCTCTGTGATCCCAACTATATCATAATCATTAATAACAATCTGCACTTTCAATTCATCCACCTTATTACGAATGCTCCTGGCATTGACACACAAAGCCTTCAGGCGCTCTTTTACAACTCTCTTAGCCCTTATACAATTATGTTGAAAAGTGGTCCTTTTTAATGCGTGCCCTGGATTTGTCGGCCTGCCACTTTTAGATAGATAGAAAGACAGATGGATAGATAGATAGATAGATAGATAGATAATAGATAGATAGATAGACAGACAGATAGATAGATAGTTAGATAGATGAATAGATAGATAGATAGATAGATAGATAGATAGACTGTCAGATAGATATATAGATAGATAGATAGATAGACAGACAGATAGATGGATGAACAGATGGATGGATAGATAGGTGGATAGATAGATAGAAAGATAGATGATGGCATCCGTTAGTCTTTGCGAGACCATGGATCTGCGCCTGGAAAGTCTTCACTCTCCAGGGCGCAGGCCTGGGCGAGGTTGTATGGAAGACTGGCAGTTGCCCATGCTGCCAGTCTCCCCTCTCCACGACACCGATGTTGTCCAAGGGAAGGGCACAAGGGCCGATACAGCTTGGCACCGGTGTCGTTGCAGGAAGTTGCCAGAACAAGGTAGAAGGCAACGTCGGACTGCCTTAGAGACTCCAGCTCCGGGTTTGTCCTCAGGGTTTACTCCTGAAGCCTTTCCCATGAGTGGGTGTGGCCACAAGGTGGCGGAGGTTTGAAATCAGAGTTTTCCCTCTCTTAGATGGACTGCCTTCCCAGGCTGACGAGCTCCACCTACCGAAAGATGGATATCTAGTTAGATAGATAGATAGATAGATAGATGGATAGATAAATGGAAAGACAGATCGATAGGTGGATGGATAGATAGGTGGATATATGGATAGAAAAATGGATTGATGATAAATAGAAAGACAGATGGACAGAATGGAGAGAAAAAAAAAGGATGGATAGACAGATGGATGGATGGAGGGGTAGATGGATAGAAATATAGATGGATACTTTATTGATCCTAAAGGAAATGTCGGTGTCACAGTCCCATTGCAAGTGAACAGATTTACAAATATCAGGAGAGAAGTGAGAAAGAATAAAAAATAAGTCACTTCAAAAAGTCTAACAGGCGGGGGTCTGCACTTCCCCGGCTATAGGTTAGCTCATTATAGAGCCTAGCGGCCGAGGATAAGAATGACCTCATACAACGCCCTTTGGAGCTGAGCAGTTGTCCCAGTCTGTTACTAGAAGTTCTCCTCTGTTCAGCCAAGGTGGTATGCAGAGGGTGAGAAACATTGCCCAGAATTGCCAGGATTTTCCGTCGCATCCTTTGTTCTACCACAGCCTCCAGTGTGTCCAGCTTGACTCCTATAACAGAGCCGGCCTTTCTAATCAGTTGATCGAGCCTGTTGGCATCACCCGTGTTGATGCTATTGCCCCAGCACACCACCGCACTGGCGACCGCAGACTGGTAGAACATGTGAATGAGAGGCCTGCACACTCCAAAGGGCCTCAGTCTCCCCAGGAAGTCGAGGCGACTCTGGCCCTTCTTGCACGCAGCCTCCACTCGAGTCTGTCACCCAGGCGCACCCCCAGGTACTTGCAGGCCCTCACCACATCCGCGTCCTCACCGTCAATAGAAACAGGGAGCAGGGCAGGCTCAGTCTTCCTAAAGTCCATCACCATCTCCTTTGTCTTACTGGTGTTGAACAGCAGATGATTCAGCTTGGATGGATGGTTTGGATGGTTGGATGGATGGTTGGATGGTTTGGTTGGTTGGATGGATGGTTTGGATGGTTGGATGGATGGTTTGGATGGTTTGGATGGTTGGATGGATGGTTTGGATGGTTGGATGGATGGTTGGATGGTTTGGTTGGTTGGATGGATGGTTTGGATGGTTGGATGGATGGTTTGGATGGTTGGATGGATGGTTTGGTTGGTTGGCTGGATGGTTTGGATGATGTTGAACTGCAGGTGATTTAGCTTGCACTATTTGGCAAAGTTCTCCACCAGGGCCCTGTATTCATCCTCACATCCTGAACCCAATATCTGCAGATGACGTGACTCGGTGCTGTATCTGAAGTCCGAGTATTAAAGACACTTGAGAGATGATCGTCACAGTGCTGCCTTCCTTATCCAAATGGGCGTAGGCTCTGCTCAGCAGGTAGATGACAACATTGTCGATCCAATGTGCTCCTGGTGGGCAAACTGCAGGGGCTCGAGGGCTGATGTGCCCTGGAGGATGGTGACCAGCGGTGTTCCTCAGGGACTCGTTCCGGGATCCCTGCTGGTTCTGATTTTCAGAAGTGACCTGGATGAGGGAGTGGAGGGTTGGGTCGGTAAGCATTTCATTGGCTTTGTATCTGTACTCGGCACAATGACAATCAAGTTGAGTCTAATCTAATCGAATCTAACATGTGAAGGATAGGCCTGCATAATCCAAAGGGCCTCAGTCTCCTCAGGAAGTAGAGGCCTCTCTGGCCCTTCTTGTACACAGCCTCCACTCGAGTCGGTCACCCCAGGTACTCGTAGGGTCCACGTCCTCTCCGTCAATAGCAACCGGGAGCACTGCAGGCTCAGTCTTCCTGAAGTCCATCACCATCTCCTTTGTCCTTACTGGTGCTGGGCTGCAGATGATTCAGCTTGCGCCATTTGGAACAGTCCTCCACCGGGGCCCCTGTATTCACCCTCCCGTCCTCCCTTTATGCACCCAGCTATCGCCGAGTCGGCAGAGGATCTCCGCGGGCGACGCGACTCGGTGTCGCGCCTGAAGTCCGAGGTGTACAGGGTGAACAGGATGGGCGCCAACACAGTTCCCCCGTGGACACTGTTGGCAAGGGAGCAACGAGCGGCCAGGGGGAAGGCCCAGAGCCCGGGTCTCTTCCACTGCGCCTGGCTCCGTGGCCCAGAAGGGGAGGTCGTCGTCGCGGCTCTCCCTCGAGGTCGGGGATGATGGTCTTCGTTCTGTTGATCTACTTATGGGCTCTCAAGTGGCTTATGAGTCCAATCTTGGCTCTGAAAGTTCTTCCGCGTTCAGGACAGGTCGTTCCGGACGGCAGATCGGGCTTCGGTTTTTGCTGCCTCTCTTTCCATTTTCTTCCCATTTTCTTCTAATTCTGCACATCTGTTGGCTGCGAAAGTTGCTGTCCCTTCTCGGACGACGGCTTGCCAGAGTTCCCTGTCCTCGGCATTGGTTTCCACAGTTGTCGATGTCGATGTTACATTTTCTTCACGTCGGCTCTTAAGACGTCTTGGAATCTCTTCTGTTGTCCGCCTCTTTCACGCTTGCCTTCTTTGAGCTGGGAGTAGAAGACTTGTTTCGGCAGACGTTGGCCTTTCATCCGAACAGCATGACCGCTCCATCTTAGTTGGCTCTTGATGACGTGAGGTTGATGACGTGTTCTTGATGACGTAGGCTTGATTATGTGGGTTCTTGATGATGTAGGCTTGATGATGTAGGTTCTTGATGACGTAGGCTTGATGCTTGAATTTCCAGCATCTGCGGAATTCCTCGTGTTGTCCGACGTTGGTTCTTCTGACATTTAAGACGATTTGAAGACAGCGTTGATGGAACTTTTCAAGTGCCTTCAGATGTCGTCGGTATGTTGTCCAGGTTTGTGATGCATACAGGAGCGTTGGGATAATCACAGCTTGTTGTACTCCAAGAAGCGCACGATACTTCACAAATCAGCCAACTGATTCCAGTGGCAAGGAAACCATGACGAGTGGAGCTGGTGGATTTGTTGCAGTCTTCATCCGCCTTCACAGCCGTTGAGCTCGAAGCAACTTCGTCCGCCTGTCCCGCCGTTGAGGTCTTGGTTGGATTGTTCTTTGTCGGGGACCTCGCCCCCGACCTTACCGCCATGGGGTGACCCCACCAGGAGCATAGCTCCAGACGGCATCGCTCTCGGGGTCTCAGGACCACGCCAGCCTCTCCACCGCGGCAGGGTGACGATCCACGGAGAGGAGTGGGGCAGGAGTGCCGTAGCGATCAGGGGATCCCGTAACCCGGGGTCAGGGGCGGCTCGGACCGGCTCTGCGGCGGCAGGGCGAGGCGCCGGCAGGTCGCGGTTGACGCGGACGCCAAGGACCGGGGTCGGGAAAGGGACGCGGCCCTGGGAAAGGTGGTGGTGGTGGGGTGCGGGGGTGGGGGGGGGGGAGCTTACCACGCGGTGGTGATGCGACCGGATGCAGTGTGCGTACGTGTGGCGAGACCGCGGGGGAGCAGAGGCTGACGGTCGGGGCGACACTCCTGTTCAGCTCGACGATCCTGTCGGCGTAGGGCAGCCAGAGGTCGGCGGGCCTGACGTTTGCGGGCATCGAATCGGTTGAGAAGAAGACCATAGTTGGGAGCTCAACGGCCAAGGGTACACATCGCATCTAGAGGACGGGCCGGGGTGGCCCTGTTGGGTTTTCAATTAAAAAATCAGATCATTACAACGAGGTGACATAGGATGGAAGGTGTCGAATTATGGGCAAAAAGAGCCGGGTGGGAGTCGCCTACAGGCGCCCGAGCGGCGGCCAGAATATTTCAAAAGGTATATTTAATGTCGGAGAAATGACGACAGACAGTAGGTGCAGGAGTAGGCCGTTCGGCCCCTCGAGCCAGCACCGCCATTCACTGTGATCATAGCTGATCATCCACAATCAGTATCCAGTTCCTGCCTTATCCCCATAAACTTTGATTCCGCTATCTTTAAGAGCTCTATCTAACTCTTTCCTGAAAGCATCCAGAGAATTGGCCTCCACTGCCTTCTGGGGCAGAGCATTCCACAGATCCACAACTCTCTGCGTGAAAAAGTTTTTCTTCAACTCCGTTCTAAATTATCTACCCCTTATTCTTAAACTGTTGCCTCTGGTTCTGGACTCCCCCCAACATCGGGAACATGTTTCCTGCCCCTAGCGTGTCCAATCCCTTAATAATTTTATATGTTTCAATCAGATCCCCTCACATCCTTCTAAATTCCAGTGTGTACAAGCCCAGTCGCTCCAATCTTTCAACATATGACAGTCCCACCATCCCGGGAATTAACCTTGTGAACCTACGCTGCACTCCCTCAATAGCTAGAATGTCCTTCCTCGAATTTGGAGACCAAAACTGCACACAGTACTCCAGGTGTGGTCCCACCAGGGCCCTGTACAGCTGCAGAAGGACCTCTTTGCTCCTATACTCAATTCCCCTTGTTATGAAGGCCAGCATGTCATTAGCTTTCTTCACTGCCTGCTGTACCTGTATGCTTGCTTTCAGTGACTGATGTACAAGAACACCTAGATCTCATTGTGCTTCCCCTTTTCCTAACTTCACACCATTCGGATTGTAATCTGCCTTCCTGTTCTTGCCACCAAAGTGGATAACCTCACATTTATCCACATTAAACTGCATCTGCCATGCACCTGCCCACTCACCCAGCCTGTCCAAGTCACCCTGCATTCTCACAACATCCTCCTCACATTTCACACTGCCACCCAGCTTTGTGTCATCTGCAAATTTGCTCATGTTACTTTTAATCCCGTCGTCTAAATCATTAACGCATATTGTAAATAGCTGCGATCCCAGCACCGAGTCTTGCGGTACCCCACGTCACTGCCTGCCATTCTGAAAGGGACCCGTTAATCCCTGCTCTTTGTTTCCTGTTTGCCAACCAATTTTCTATCCGTGTCAGTACCCTACCCCCAATACCATGTGCTCCAATTTTGCCCACTAATCTCCTGTGTGTATAGATAGATAGATAGATAGATAGATATACTTTATTAATCCCGAGGGAAATTGGGTTTCGCTACAGCCGCACCAACCAAGAATAGAGCGTAAATGTAGGAATACAAAAACCACAAACAATCAAACAACAATATGCAAACTATGCCAGTTGGAAATAAGTCCAGGACCAGCCTATTGGTTCAGGGTGTCTGACCCTCCACGGGAGGAGCTGCAAAGTTCGACGGCCACAGGCAGGGACGACCTCCCGTGACGCCCAGAGTTGTATCGCGGTGGAATGTGGCCGAAGTCCAACAGTAAAAAGTTCAATATCCGGTCGACAAACACGTTCCTCGATCGTAATATGACCCGGATTGCACCATCTGTTGTTAACCACAACAGTAAGCACCCAACTCCTAAACGCTTACCGCTCTCAGTGCACTACCGGTCAGACCAAATGGTCTGGAAGCCGTTCAAGGAGAAGTTTTGATCGGGAATGTCCTCGTGCAGCCCCGTTCCAGTGAAACACATCACACTGCACTCCCGAAATGTTCTCTGACGCCTGGCTAGCGCCGTGAACTCGTCCATTTTAATACCCACCGAACTCCTCTTCTCCATCAGTCTCTGTTGTCTCGACCCGGTCCTCTTCCCTCGACTTTGTGATCCCCCCTCTGCATCCTCTGTGTGTTTTCCTCCAGATTTCAGCAGGGATATCCGCCGCTCTGCTCGCTAAACCATAAATATATACAATATACACCCCGAAATTATTTTCTTCGAAAACATCCACTGAAACAGAGGAGTGTCCCTAAGAGGGAATGACATTTAAATATTAGAATCCCAAAGTCGCCCCCAGAGCTCCCCCTCCCACGCATAAGCTGCGACCACACCCCCCCCACCAGCAAAAAAAGGCATCAGCACCTCCTCTTCCCCCACCGAGCACCCAAGCGTGCAGCAAAGCACCAGTAAAGACACGGATTTGCAGTACCCCAAAGACTACTCGTTCACCCGGTATTCGACATACCACAGGCTCTCTCTCTCTCTCTCTCTCCCTAATAAAGGAGAAAGAGGTGTCTCTGTTTCACAGCGAGAGGAAAGACATAACAAACAACCCGGCGATTTACGATGCTAAAAGTCCATTGCGTCGCTTTTTCCCGGGCTCTGTGCACAAAGAATTCGGGTCTCCGGGCACACGGCCGGCAGCCAGCTCGCTGCTTTCGATCCTCCGTCTCCCACGACACACCGATTTCCCGCGGAGGCACCCACCTCGAGTCCGCCCGCCTCCAGAGCCACGGAAATCCCGGAACCCCGAAGGCGCGCTAGTCTTCTGGGCTGCATCCTTGGCATGTCGAATGCCGGCCGGTCGTGAGACCCCGAGAGCAGGCCCCATTCCGGCAAAGAACTGATATCAGCGTGTAACTCCAGGTCAGGCTCTTCAAAAGAGAGGGAAAAATAGAGATATTAAAAATAGAAATAGAGCTGTTTCCGAAGGTGCAAACAAAGGAGTCGCCATTAAGTGCCATCATTCTCTAAGCGCTGTGCAATGAACCAGATTTGATTAGGGAGCTTGAGGTAAAGGAACCCTGAGGAGACAGTGATCATAGTGCGATCGAATTCACTCCGCAGTTTAAGGCGGACAAGGTAAAGTCGGATCTATCAGCATTACAGTGGAGTGAAGGGAATTACAGAGGTGTCAGAGAGGAGCTGACCAAAGTTGGTTGCAAGGAAACACCAGCAGGGATGATGGCAGAAAGTGAAAGGCAGCAGAAAAGCCAAAGAGGGGACATATAATAGAGCAAAACGTAGTGGGAAGTTAGAGGATTGGGAAGCTTTTAAAAACCAACATAAGGCAACTGAAAAAGTTAATAAGAAGGTAAAGATGTAATACAAGAGTAAGCTAACCAAAAGTGCCAAAGAGGACACTAAAAGTTTCTTTTTACAGATATATAAGTCTAAAAGAGAGGCAAGAGTGGATATTGGACGCTGGAAAATGTCACTAGAGTGGAGGACAAAAAATGGCAGAGAAATTTGATGCAAACAACAGGAATTCTGCAGATGCTGGAAATTCAAGCAACACACATCAAAGTTGCTGGTGAACGCAGCAGGCCAAGCAGCATCTATAGGAAGAGGTACAGTCGACGTTTCAGGCCGAGACCCTTCGTCAGGACTAACTGAAGGAAGAGTGAGTAAGGGATTTGAAAGCTGGAGGGGGAGGGGGAGATGCAAAATGATAGGAGAAGACAGGAGGGGGAGGGATAGAGCCGAGAGCTGGACAGGTGATAGGCAAAAGGGGATACGAGAGGATCATGGGACCGGAGGTCCGGGAAGAAAGACGGGGGGGGGGTGACCCAGAGGATGGGCAAGAGGTATATTCAGAGGGACAGAGGGAGAAAAAGGAGAGTGAGAGAAAGAATGTGTGCATAAAAATGAGTAACAGCTGGGGTACGAGGGGGAGGTGGGGCCTTAGCGGAAGTTGGAGAAGTCGATGTTCATGCCATCAGGTTGGAGGCTACCCAGACGGAATATAAGGTGTTGTTCCTCCAACCTGAGTGTGGCTTCATCTTTACAGTAGAGGAGGCCGTGGATGGACATGTCAGAATGGGAATGGGATGTGGAATTAAAATGTGTGGCCACTGGGAGATCCTGCTTTCTCTGGCGGACAGAGCGTAGATGTTCAGCAAAGCGGTCTCCCAGTCTGCGTCGGGTCTCACCAATATATAAAAGGCCACATCGGGAGCACCGGACGCAGTATATCACCCCAGCCGACTCACAGGTGAAGTGATGCCTCACCTGGAAGGACTGTTTGGGGCCCTGAATGGTGGTAAGGGAGGAAGTGTAAGGAAGTGTAAGAGAAATTTGATGTGTATTTTGTATCAGTCTTCATTGTGAATGCCAGAATTTTGAGAGTGTCAGGGGACAGAAGTGAGTACTGTTGCTATTCCTGAGGAGAAGGTCTGAGGGTAGACAGGTCACCTGGACCAGATGTTCTACACCCCAGGGTTCTGAAAGAGGGAGCGCAACAGATCGTGGAGGCATTAGTAATGATCTTACGATAATGTCTAGATTCAGGCTTGGTTCTGGAGGACTTGTAAGTTCCAAAAGTGACTCCGCACTTTACGAAGGGAAGGAGGCAGCAGAAAGGAAATTATGGGCCGGTTAGCCTGACCTCAGACGGTTGGGGTCGATTGTTAAGGGTCAGCTGCCGGGGTTACTTGGACGCACATGATAAACTAGGCCAAAGTCAGCAAGGTTTCCTTAAGGGGGAATCTGTTGGAATTCTTTGCTGATGATACGAAGATAGGTGGAGGGGCCGGGAGTGCTGAGGAAACGGAGAGTTTGCAGAAAGACTTGGATAGATTGGAAGAATGGGCAAAGAAGTGGCAAATGAAATACAATGTTGGAAAGTGTATGGTCATGCACTTTGGCAGAAGAAATAGACTATTTTTAAATGGGGAGAGAATTCAAAGTTCTGAGATGCAACGGGACTTGGGAGTCCTCGTACAGGATACCCTAAAGGTTAACCTCCAGGTTGAGTCAGTAGTGAAGAAGGCGAATGCAATGTTGGCATTCATGTCTAGAGGAATAGAGTATAGGAGCAGGGATGTGATGTTGAGGCTCTATAAGGCGCTGGTGAGACCTCACTTGGAGTACTGTGGGCAGTTCTGGTCTCCTTATTTAAGAAAGGATGTGCTGACGTTGGAGAGGGTACAGAGAAGATTCACTAGAATGATTCCGGGAATGAGAGGGTTAATGTATGAGGACCATCTATCCGCTCTTGGACTGTATTCCTTGGAGTTTAAAAGAATGAGGGGAGACCACATAGAAACATTTCAAATGTTGGAAGGCATGGACAGAGTGGATGTGGCAAAGTTGTTTCCCATGATGGGGGAGTCTAGTACGAGAGGGCATGACTTAAGGATTGAAGGGGGCCCATTCAGAACAGAGATGCGAAGAAAATTTTTTAGTCAGAGGGTGGTGAATCTATGGAGTTTTGTCGCCACGGGCGGCAGTGGAGGCCAAGTCAGTGGGTGTATTTAAGGCAGAGATTGATAGGTATCTGAGTAGCCAGGGCACCAAAGGTTATGGTGAGAAGGCGGGGGAGTGGGACTAAATGGGAGAATGGATCAGCTCATGATAAAATGGCAGACTCGATGGGCCGAATGGCCGACTTCTGCTTCTTTATCTTATGGTCTTATGGTCTTTGTACTCCCTCTATGGCAAGGATGTCTTTCCCTAATCTGAGGAAAGACAACCTTGCCATAGAGGGAGTACAAAGAATGTTCACCAGATTGATTCCTGGGATGGCAGGACTTCCATATGATGAAAGACTGGATGAACTGGGCTTATACTCGTTGGAATTTAGAAGATTGAGGGGGGATCTGATTGAAACGTATAAAATCCTAAAGGGATTGGACAGGCCAGATGCAGGAAGATTGTTCCCGATGTTGGAGAAGTCCAGAACGAGGGGTCACAGTTTGAGGATAAAGGGGAAGCCTTTTAGGACCGAGATTAGGAAAACTTCTTCACACAGAGAGTGGTGAATCTGTGGAATTCTCTGCCACAGGAAACAGTTGAGGCCAGTTCATTGGCTACATTTAAGAGGGAGTTAGATATGGCCCTTGTGGCTACGGGGATCAGGGGGTATGGAGAGAAGGCAGGTGCAGGGTTCTGAGTTGGATGATCAGCCATGATCGTACTGAATGGCGGTGCAGGCTCGAGGGGCCGAATGACCTACTTTTGCACCTATTTTCTATGTTTCTGTGAAGAAATAATGAGGATAAGAGAAAGGAAAATTGGTTGATGTTGTGTACTTGGATTTTCAGATGGCCTTTGACAAGGTGCCCCACACGAGGCTGCTTAACAAGCTACTGGTATTACAGGAGAGATTCCAGCGTTGATAAAGCCGTGGCTGATTGACAGGAGGCAAAGGGTGGGAATAAAGGGGGCCTTTTCCGTTTGGTTGCCAGTGACTAGTGACAGTCCGCGGGGGACCGGTACAGGAACCGTTTCTTTTTACGTTATATGTCAATGACATGGACGGCAGAATTGATGGCTCGGTGGCCGGATTTGCGGACGAAGATGGAAGGAAGGGCAGGTAGTGTTGAGGAAGCAGGGAGTCTACAGAAGGAGTAGGGGAGATTTGGAGAACGGGCAAAAAAGTGACAGACGGAATACAGAGTCGGGAAGTGTACGGTCGTGCACTTTGGCAGAAGGAATGAAAGCCATTGACTATTTTCTAAACAGGAAGAAAATTCAGAAATTGGAGGCGCAGAGAGGGACTTGGGCGTCCTTGTGCAGGATTCCCTAAAGGTTAACTTGCCGGTTGAGTCGGTGGTGAGGAAGGGAAATGCGATGTTTAGATTAGATTTAGATTATGAGGACACCCAGTCCTCGTTTATTGTCATTTAGAAATGCATTCATGCATTATGAAGTGATACATGTTTCTCCAGAGTGATATCACAAAGAAAGGACAAAGCAAAGTCTAACACTGACAGAACCACATAATTATAATATATAGTTATGGCAATGCAAAGCAATACCATAATTTGATAAAGAGCAGACCATGGGAACGGTAAAAAAAAGTCTCAAAGCTCCCACCGACTCCCGATAATCCCCGATAGCAGGCGGTACAAGGGAGAAATTCTCTCTGCCATAAACCTCCAGGCACCGTCAACTGTTGATGCATTGGAAGCGCACGACCACAGCCGACACTGAGTCCGTAGGAAAATTTCGAGCCTCTGACCAGCCCATCGACACTGAGCACCATCTCCGCCGAGCGCTTCGACTCCGTCCCGGCCGCCGAGCAACAAACAAAGCCGAGGGCTCGGGGCCTTCCCCTCCGGAGATTCTGGATCACACAGTAACAACGGAAGCGAAAAAAGCATTTCAGAAGTTTCTCCAGATGTTCCTCCGTTCTCCCACGTCTGTCTCCATCAAATCAGGATTGTGCACGACACCCTGCTTGACCGATTACAGATATAGTTCACCGGAGTGGCCGCCATCTTCTCCTCCTCCTATTTTCCCCCACTATATGAAACATCCTCCCCACATCCACTCTATCTGTGCCCTCTGGTCCTAGACTCCCCCACTACAGGAAACATCCTCTCCACATCCACTCTATCTGTGTCCTCTGGTCCTAGACTCCCCCCACAACAGGAAACATCCTCTCCACATTCACTCTATCTGTGTCTTCTGGTCCTAGACTCCCCCACGATAGGAAACATCCTCTCCACATCCACTCTGTCGGTGTCCTCTGGTCCTAGACTCCCCCCACAACAGGCAAGATCCTCTCCACATCCACTCTATCTGTGTCCTCTGGTCCTAGACTCCCCCACTACAGGAAACATCCTCTCCACATCCACTCTATCTGTGTCCTCTGGTCCTAGACTCCCCCCACAACAGGAAACATCCTCTCCACATTCACTCTATCTGTGTCTTCTGGTCCTAGACTCCCCCACGATAGGAAACATCCTCTCCACATCCACTCTGTCGGTGTCCTCTGGTCCTAGACTCCCCCCACAACAGGCAATGGGGGAGTCTCGGACCAGAGGACACAGATAGAGTGGATGTGGAGAGAATGTTGCCTGTAGTGGGGGAGTCTAGGACCAGAGGACACAGGTAGAGTGGATGTGGAGAGGATGATTCCTATAGTCGGGGAGTCTAGGACCAGAGGACACAGATAGAGTGGATGTGGAGAGAGTGTTTCCTCTAGTGGGGAGTCTAGGACCAGAGGACACAGATAGAGTGGATGTGGAGAGGATGTCTCCTGTAGTGGGGGAGTCTCGGACCAGAGGACACAGATAGAGTGGATGTGGAGAGAATGTTTCCTGTAGTGGGGGGGTCTAGGACAAGAGGACACAGATAGAGTGGATGTGGAGAGGATGTTTCCTGTAGTGGGGGAGTCTCGGACCAGAGGACACAGATAGAGTGGGTGTGGAGAGGATGGTTCCTGTGTTGAGCGAGTCTCGGACCAGAGGACACAGATAGAGAGGATGTGGAGAGAATGTTTCCTGTAGTGGGGGGGGGGGGCTAGGACCAGAGGACACAGATAGAGTGGATGTGGAGAGGATGTTTCCTGTAGTGGGGGGAGTCGAGGACCAGTGGACACAGACAGAGTGGATGTGGAGAGGATGTTTCCTGTAGTGGGTGAGTCTAGGACCAGAGGACACAGATAGAGTGGATGTGGAGAGGATGTTTCCTGTAGTGGGGGAGTCTAGGACCAGAGGACACAGACAGAGTGGATGTGGAGAGGATGTGTCCTGTAGTGGGGGAGTGTAGGACCAGAGGACACAGATAGAGTGGATGTGGAGAGGATGTTTCCTTTAGTGGGAGATTCTCGGACCAGAGGACACAGATAGAGTGGATGTGGAGAGGATGTTGCCTGTAGTGGGGGAGTCTAGAACCAGAGGACACAGGTACAGTGGATGTGGAGAGGATGATTCCTATAGTCGGGGAGTCTAGGACCAGAGGACACAGATAGAGTGGATGTGGAGAGGATGTTTCCTGTCGTGGGGGAGTCTAGGACCAGAGGACACAGATAGAGTGGATGTGGAGAGGATGTTTCCTATAGTCGGGGAGTCTAGGACCAGAGGACACAGATAGAGTGAATGTGGAGAGGATGTTTCCAATAGTGGGGGGAGTCTGGGACCAGAGGACACAGATAGAGTGGATGTGGAGAGAGTGTTTCCTCTAGTGGGGAGTCTAGGACCAGAGGACACAGATAGAGTGGATGTGGAGAGGATGTTTCCTGTAGTGGGGGAGTCTCGGACCAGAGGACACAGATAGAGTGGATGTGGAGAGAATATTTCCTGTAGTGGGGTGGTCTAGGACGAGAGGACACAGATAGAGTGGATGTGGAGAGGATGTTTCCTGTAGTGGGGGAGTCTCGGACCAGAGGACGCAGATAGAGTGGATGTGGAGAGGCTGTTTCCTAGAGTGGAGGAGTCTCGGACCAGAGGACACAGATAGAGTGGATGTGGAGAGGATGTTTCCTGTAGTGGGTGGAGTCCAGGACCAGTGGACACAGTTAGAGTAGATGTGGAGAGGATGTTTCCTGTAGTGGGGGAGTCTCGGACCAGAGGACACAGATGGAGTGGATGTGGAGAGGATGTTTCCTGTAGTGGGGGAGTCTAGGACCAGAGGACACAGATAGAGTGGATGTGGAGAGGATGTTTCCTGTAGTGCGGGAGTCTCGGACCAGAGGACACAGATAGAGTGGATGTGGAAAGGATGATTCCTGTAGTGGGGGAGTCTAGGACCAGAGGACACAGACAGAGTGGATGTGGAGAGGATGTTTCCTGCAATGGGGGAGTCTCGGCCCAGAGGACACAGATAGAGTGGATGTGGAGAGAATGTTTCCTGTAGTTGGGGGGGGGGGCTAGGACCAGAGGACACAGATAGAGTGGATGTGGAGAGGATGTTTCCTGTAGTGGGGGTGGAGTCTAGGACCAGGGACACAGATAGAGTGGATGTGGAGAGGATGTTTCCTGTAGTGGGGGAGTCTAGGACCAGAGGACACAGATAGAGTGGATGTGGAGAGGATGTTTCCTGTAGTGGGGGAGTCTAGGACCAGAGGACACAGATAGAGTGGATGTGGAGAGGATGTTTCCTTTAGTGGGAGATTCTCGGACCAGAGGACACAGATAGAGTGGATGTGGAGAGGATGTTGCCTGTAGTGGGGGAGTCTAGGACCAGAGGACACAGGTAAAGTGGATGTGGAGAGGATGATTCCTATAGTCGGGGAGTCGAGGACCAGAGGACACAGATAGAGTGGATGTGGAGAGGATGTTTCCTGTAGTGGGGGAGTCTAGGACCAGAGGACACAGATAGAGTGGATGTGGAGAGGATGTTTCCTGTAGTGGGGGAGTCTAGGACCAGAGGACACAGATAGAGTGGATGTGGAGAGGATGTTTCCTGTAGTGGGGGGAGTCTGGGACCAGAGGACACAGACAGAGTGGATGTGGAGAGGCTGTTTCCTAGAGTGGGGGAGTCTCGGACCAGAGGACACAGATAGAGTGGATGTGGAGAGAATGTTTCCTGTAGTGGGGGGGGGGGGGCTAGGACCAGAGGACACAGATAGAGTGGATGTGGAGAGGATGTTTCCTGTAGTGGGGGAGTCTAGGACCAGAGGACACAGATAGAGTGGATGTGGAGAGGATGTTTCCTGTAGTGGGGGAGTCTAGGACCAGAGGACACAGATAGAGTGGATGTGGAGAGGATGTTTCCTGTAGTGGGGGAGTCTAGGACCAGAGGACACAGATAGAGTGGATGTGGAGAGGATGTTTCCTGTAGTGGGGGAGTCTAGGACCAGAGGACACAGACAGAGTGGATGTGGAGAGGATGTGTCCTGTAGTGGGGGAGTGTAGGACCAGAGGACACAGATAGAGTGGATGTGGAGAGGATGTTTCCTTTAGTGGGAGATTCTCGGACCAGAGGACACAGATAGAGTGGATGTGGAGAGGATGTTGCCTGTAGTGGGGGAGTCTAGGACCAGAGGACACAGGTAGAGTGGATGTGGAGAGGATGTTTCCTTTAGTGGGAGATTCTCGGACCAGAGGACACTGATAGAGTGGATGTGGAGAGGAAGTTTCCTATAGTGGGGGAGTCTAGAACCAGAGGATACAGATAGAGTGGATGTGGAGAGGATGTTTCCTGTAGTGTGGGAGTCTAGGACCAGAGGACACAGATAGAGTGGATGTGGAGAGAATGTTGCCTGTAGTGGGGGAGTCTAGGACCAGAGGACACAGGTAGAGTGGATGTGGAGAGGATGTTTCCTGTAGTGGGTGGAGTCCAGGACCAGTGGACACAGTTAGAGTAGATGTGGAGAGGATGTTTCCTGTAGTGGGGGAGTCTCGGACCAGAGGACACAGATGGAGTGGATGTGGAGAGGATGTTTCCTGTAGTGGGGGAGTCTAGGACCAGAGGACACAGATAGAGTGGATGTGGAGAGGATGTTTCCTGTAGTGCGGGAGTCTCGGACCAGAGGACACAGATAGAGTGGATGTGGAAAGGATGATTCCTGTAGTGGGGGAGTCTAGGACCAGAGGACACAGACAGAGTGGATGTGGAGAGGATGTTTCCTGCAATGGGGGAGTCTCGGCCCAGAGGACACAGATAGAGTGGATGTGGAGAGAATGTTTCCTGTAGTTGGGGGGGGGGCTAGGACCAGAGGACACAGATAGAGTGGATGTGGAGAGGATGTTTCCTGTAGTGGGGGGAGTCGAGGACCAGTGGACACAGATAGAGTGGATGTGGAGAGGATGTTTCCTGTAGTGGGTGAGTCTAGGACCAGAGGACACAGATAGAGTGGATGTGGAGAGGATGTTTCCTGCAGTGGGGTAGTGTAGGACCAGAGGACACAGATAGAGTGGATGTGGAGAGGATGTTTCCTTTAGTGGGAGATTCTAGGACCAGAGGACACAGATAGAGTGGATGTGGAGAGGATGTTTCCTGTAGTGGGGGAGTCTAGGACCAGAGGACACAGATAGAGTGGATGTGGAGAGGATGTTTCCTGTAGTGGGGGAGTCTAGGACCAGAGGACACAGATAGAGTGGATGTGGAGAGGATGTTTCCTGTAGTGGGGGAGTCTAGGACCAGAGGACACAGATAGAGTGGATGTGGAGAGGATGTTTCCTTAGTGGGGGAGTCTAGGACCAGAGGACACAGATAGAGTGGATGTGGAGAGGATGTTTCCTGTAGTGGGGGAGTCTAGGACCAGAGGACACAGATAGAGTGGATGTGGAGAGGATGTTTCCTGTAGTGGGGGAGTCTAGGACCAGAGGACACAGATAGAGTGGATGTGGAGAGGATGTTTCCTGTAGTGGGGGGGTCTAGGACCAGAGGACACAGATAGAGTGGATGTGGAGAGGATGTTTCCTGTAGTGGGGGAGTCTAGGACCAGAGGACACAGATAGAGTGGATGTGGAGAGGATGTTTCCTGTAGTGGGGGAGTCTAGGACCAGAGGACACAGATAGAGTGGATGTGGAGAGGATGTTTCCTGTAGTGGGGGAGTCTAGGACCAGAGGACACAGATAGAGTGGATGTGGAGAGGATGTTTCCTGTAGTGGGGGAGTCTAGGACCAGAGGACACAGATAGAGTGGATGTGGAGAGGATGTTTCCTGTAGTGGGGGAGTCTAGGACCAGAGGACACAGATAGAGTGGATGTGGAGAGGATGTTTCCTGTAGTGGGGGAGTCTAGGACCAGAGGACACAGATAGAGTGGATGTGGAGAGGATGTTTCCTGTAGTGGGGGAGTCTAGGACCAGAGGACACAGATAGAGTGGATGTGGAGAGGATGTTTCCTGTAGTGGGGGAGTCTAGGACCAGAGGACACAGATAGAGTGGATGTGGAGAGGATGTTTCCTGTAGTGGGGGAGTCTAGAACCAGAGGATACAGATAGAGTGGATGTGGAGAGGATGTTTCCTGTAGTGTGGGAGTCTAGGACCAGAGGACACAGATAGAGTGGATGTGGAGAGAATGTTGCCTGTAGTGGGGGAGTCTAGGACCAGAGGACACAGGTAGAGTGGATGTGGAGAGGATGATTCCTATAGTCGGGGAGTCTAGGAACAGAGGACACAGATAGAGTGGATGTGGAGAGGATGTTTCCTGTCGTGGGGGAGTCTAGGACCAGAGGACACAGATAGACTGGATGTGGAGAGGATGTTTCCTATAGTCGGGGAGTCTAGGACCAGAGGACACAGATAGAGTGGATGTGGAGAGAGTGTTTCCTCTAGTGGGGAGTCTAGGACCAGAGGACACAGATAGAGTGGATGTGGAGAGGATGTCTCCTGTAGTGGGGGAGTCTAGGACCAGAGGACACAGATAGAGTGGATGTGGAGAGGATGTTTCCTGTAGTGGGGGAGTCTAGGACCAGAGGACACAGATAGAGTGGATGTGGAGAGGATGTTTCCTGTAGTGGGGGAGTCTGGACCAGAGGACACAGATAGAGTGGGTGTGGAGAGGATGTTTCCTGTGTTGAGCGAGTCTCGGACCAGAGGACACAGATAGAGAGGATGTGGAGAGAATGTTTCCTGTAGTGGGGGGGGGGGGGGCTAGGACCAGAGGACACAGATAGAGTGGATGTGGAGAGGATGTTTCCTGTAGTGGGGGGAGTCGAGGACCAGTGGACACAGACAGAGTGGATGTGGAGAGGATGTTTCCTGTAGTGGGTGAGTCTAGGACCAGAGGACACAGATAGAGTGGATGTGGAGAGGATGTTTCCTGTAGTGGGGGAGTCTAGGACCAGAGGACACAGACAGAGTGGATGTGGAGAGGATGTGTCCTGTAGTGGGGGAGTGTAGGACCAGAGGACACAGATAGAGTGGATGTGGAGAGGATGTTTCCTTTAGTGGGAGATTCTCGGACCAGAGGACACAGATAGAGTGGATGTGGAGAGGATGTTGCCTGTAGTGGGGGAGTCTAGAACCAGAGGACACAGGTACAGTGGATGTGGAGAGGATGATTCCTATAGTCGGGGAGTCTAGGACCAGAGGACACAGATAGAGTGGATGTGGAGAGGATGTTTCCTGTCGTGGGGGAGTCTAGGACCAGAGGACACAGATAGAGTGGATGTGGAGAGGATGTTTCCTATAGTCGGGGAGTCTAGGACCAGAGGAGACAGATAGAGTGAATGTGGAGAGGATGTTTCCAATAGTGGGGGCAGTCTGGGACCAGAGGACACAGATAGAGTGGATGTGGAGAGAGTGTTTCCTCTAGTGGGGAGTCTAGGACCAGAGGACACAGATAGAGTGGATGTGGAGAGGATGTTTCCTGTAGTGGGGGAGTCTCGGACCAGAGGACACAGATAGAGTGGATGTGGAGAGAATATTTCCTGTAGTGGGGTGGTCTAGGACCAGAGGACACAGATAGAGTGGATGTGGAGAGGATGTTTCCTGTAGTGGGGGAGTCTCGGACCAGAGGACGCAGATAGAGTGGATGTGGAGAGGCTGTTTCCTAGAGTGGAGGAGTCTCGGACCAGAGGACACAGATAGAGTGGATGTGGAGAGGATGTTTCCTGTAGTGGGTGGAGTCCAGGACCAGTGGACACAGTTAGAGTAGATGTGGAGAGAATGTTTCCTGTAGTGGGGGGGTGGTGGGGCTAGGACCAGAGGACACAGATAGAGTGGATGTGGAGAGGATGTTTCCTGTAGTGGGGGGAGTCGAGGACCAGTGGACACAGACAGAGTGGATGTGGAGAGGATGTTTCCTGTAGTGGGTGAGTCTAGGACCAGAGGACACAGATAGAGTGGATGTGGAGAGGATGTTTCCTGCAGTGGGGTAGTGTAGGACCAGAGGACACAGATAGAGTGGATGTGGAGAGGATGTTTCCTGTAGTGGGGGAGTCTCGGACCAGAGGACACAGATAGAGTGGGTGTGGAGAGGATGTTTCCTGTGTTGAGCGAGTCTCGGACCAGAGGACACAGATAGAGTGGATGTGGAGAGGATGTTTCCTGTAGTGGGTGAGTCTAGGACCAGAGGACACAGATAGAGTGGATGTGGAGAGGATGTTTCCTGTAGTGGGGGAGTCTAGGACCAGAGGACACAGACAGAGTGGATGTGGAGAGGATGTGTCCTGTAGTGGGGGAGTGTAGGACCAGAGGACACAGATAGAGTGGATGTGGAGAGGATGTTGCCTGTAGTGGGGGAGTCTAGGACCAGAGGACACAGGTAGAGTGGATGTGGAGAGGATGTTTCCTTTAGTGGGAGATTCTCGGACCAGAGGACACTGATAGAGTGGATGTGGAGAGGAAGTTTCCTATAGTGGGGGAGTCTAGAACCAGAGGATACCGATGGAGTGGATGTGGAGAGAATGTTGCCTGTAGTGGGGGAGTCTAGGACCAGAGGACACAGGTAGAGTGGATGTGGAGAGGATGATTCCTATAGTCGGGGAGTCTAGGACCAGAGGACACAGATAGAGTGGATGTGGAGAGGATGTTTCCTGTCGTGGGGGAGTCTAGGACCAGAGGACACAGATAGAATGGATGTGGAGAGGATGTTTCCTTTAGTCGGGGAGTCTAGGACCAGAGGACACAGATAGAGTGGATGTGGAGAGAGTGTTTCCTCTAGTGGGGAGTCTAGGACCAGAGGACACAGATAGAGTGGATGTGGAGAGGATGTTTCCTGTAGTGGGGGAGTCTAGGACCAGAGGACACAGATAGAGTGGATGTGGAGAGGATGTTTCCTGTAGTGGGGGAGTCTAGGACCAGAGGACACAGATAGAGTGGATGTGGAGAGGATGTTTCCTGTAGTGGGGGAGTCTAGGACCAGAGGACACAGATAGAGTGGATGTGGAGAGGATGTTTCCTGTAGTGGGGGAGTCTAGGACCAGAGGACACAGATAGAGTGGATGTGGAGAGGATGTTTCCTGTAGTGGGGGAGTCTAGGACCAGAGGACACAGATAGAGTGGATGTGGAGAGGATGTTTCCTGTAGTGGGGGAGTCTAGGACCAGAGGACACAGATAGAGTGGATGTGGAGAGGATGTTTCCTGTAGTGGGGGAGTCTAGGACCAGAGGACACAGATAGAGTGGATGTGGAGAGGATGTTTCCTGTAGTGGGGGAGTCTAGGACCAGAGGACACAGATAGAGTGGATGTGGAGAGGATGTTTCCTGTAGTGGGGGAGTCTAGGACCAGAGGACACAGATAGAGTGGATGTGGAGAGGATGTTTCCTGTAGTGGGGGAGTCTGGACCAGAGGACACAGATAGAGTGGATGTGGAGAGGATGTTGCCTGTAGTGGGGGAGTCTAGAACCAGAGGACACAGGTACAGTGGATGTGGAGAGGATGATTCCTATAGTCGGGGAGTCTAGGACCAGAGGACACAGATAGAGTGGATGTGGAGAGGATGTTTCCTGTCGTGGGGGAGTCTAGGACCAGAGGACACAGATAGAGTGGATGTGGAGAGGATGTTTCCTATAGTCGGGGAGTCTAGGACCAGAGGAGACAGATAGAGTGAATGTGGAGAGGATGTTTCCAATAGTGGGGGCAGTCTGGGACCAGAGGACACAGATAGAGTGGATGTGGAGAGAGTGTTTCCTCTAGTGGGGAGTCTAGGACCAGAGGACACAGATAGAATGGATGTGGAGAGGATGTTTCCTGTAGTGGGGGAGTCTCGGACCAGAGGACACAGATAGAGTGGAAGTGGAGAGAATATTTCCTGTAGTGGGGTGGTCTAGGACCAGAGGACACAGATAGAGTGGATGTGGAGAGGATGTTTCCTGTAGTGGGGGAGTCTCGGACCAGAGGACGCAGATAGAGTGGATGTGGAGAGGAAGTTTCCTATAGTGGGGGAGTCTAGAACCAGAGGATACCGATGGAGTGGATGTGGAGAGAATGTTGCCTGTAGTGGGGGAGTCTAGGACCAGAGGACACAGGTAGAGTGGATGTGGAGAGGATGATTCCTATAGTCGGGGAGTCTAGGACCAGAGGACACAGATAGAGTGGATGTGGAGAGGATGTTTCCTGTCGTGGGGGAGTCTAGGACCAGAGGACACAGATAGAATGGATGTGGAGAGGATGTTTCCTATAGTCGGGGAGTCTAGGACCAGAGGACACAGATAGAGTGGATGTGGAGAGAGTGTTTCCTCTAGTGGGGAGTCTAGGACCAGAGGACACAGATAGAGTGGATGTGGAGAGGATGTTTCCTGTAGTGGGGGAGTCTAGGACCAGAGGACACAGATAGAGTGGATGTGGAGAGGATGTTTCCTGTAGTGGGGGAGTCTAGGACCAGAGGACACAGATAGAGTGGATGTGGAGAGGATGTTTCCTGTAGTGGGGGAGTCTGGACCAGAGGACACAGATAGAGTGGATGTGGAGAGGATGTTTCCTGTAGTGGGGGAGTCTAGGACCAGAGGACACAGATAGAGTGGATGTGGAGAGGATGTTTCCTGTAGTGGGGGAGTCTAGGACCAGAGGACACAGATAGAGTGGATGTGGAGAGGATGTTTCCTGTAGTGGGGGGAGTCAGGACCAGAGGACACAGACAGAGAGTGGATGTGGAGAGGATGTTTCCTGTAGTGGGGGAGTCTAGGACCAGAGGACACAGATAGAGTGGATGTGGAGAGGATGTTTCCTGTAGTGGGGGAGTCTAGGACCAGAGGACACAGATAGAGTGGATGTGGAGAGGATGTTTCCTGTAGTGGGGGAGTCTAGGACCAGAGGACACAGATAGAGTGGATGTGGAGAGGATGTTTCCTGTAGTGGGGGAGTCTAGGACCAGAGGACACAGATAGAGTGGATGTGGAGAGGATGTTTCCTGTAGTGGGGGAGTCTAGGACCAGAGGACACAGATAGAGTGGATGTGGAGAGGATGTTTCCTGTAGTGGGGGGAGTCTAGGACCAGAGGACACAGATAGAGTGGATGTGGAGAGGATGTTTCCTGTAGTGGGGGAGTCTAGGACCAGAGGACACAGATAGAGTGGATGTGGAGAGGATGTTTCCTGTAGTGGGGGAGTCTAGGACCAGAGGACACAGATAGAGTGGATGTGGAGAGGATGTTTCCTGTAGTGGGGGAGTCTGGACCAGAGGACACAGATAGAGTGGATGTGGAGAGAGTGTTTCCTCTAGTGGGGAGTCTAGGACCAGAGGACACAGATAGAATGGATGTGGAGAGGATGTTTCCTGTAGTGGGGGAGTCTCGGACCAGAGGACACAGATAGAGTGGATGTGGAGAGAATATTTCCTGTAGTGGGGTGGTCTAGGACCAGAGGACACAGATAGAGTGGATGTGGAGAGGATGTTTCCTGTAGTGGGGGAGTCTCGGACCAGAGGACGCAGATAGAGTGGATGTGGAGAGGCTGTTTCCTAGAGTGGAGGAGTCTCGGACCAGAGGACACAGATAGAGTGGATGTGGAGAGGATGTTTCCTGTAGTGGGGGAGTCTAGGACCAGAGGACACAGATAGAGTGGATGTGGAGAGGATGTTTCCTGTAGTGGGGGAGTTAGGACCAGAGGACACAGATAGAGTGGATGTGGAGAGGATGTTTCCTGTGAGTGGGGAGAGTCTCTGGATCGGACCAGAGGACACAGATAGAGTGGATGTGGAGAGGATGTTTCCTGTAGTGGGGGAGTCTAGGACCAGAGGACACAGATAGAGTGGATGTGGAGAGGATGTTTCCTGTAGTGGGGGAGTCTAGGACCAGAGGACACAGATAGAGTGGATGTGGAGAGGATGTTTCCTGTAGTGGGGGAGTCTAGGACCAGAGGACACAGATAGAGTGGATGTGGAGAGGATGTTTCCTGTAGTGGGGAGTCTAGGACCAGAGGACACAGATAGAGTGGATGTGGAGAGGATGTTTCCTGTAGTGGGGGAGTCTAGAGAGGACACAGATAGAGTGGATGTGGAGAGGATGTTTCCTGTAGTGGGGGAGTCTAGGACCAGAGGACACAGATAGAGTGGATGTGGAGAGGATGTTTCCTGTAGTGGGGGAGTCTAGGACCAGAGGACACAGATAGAGTGGATGTGGAGAGGATGTTTCCTATAGTCGGGGAGTCTAGGACCAGAGGACACAGATAGAGTGAATGTGGAGAGGATGTTTCCAATAGTGGGGGCAGTCTGGGACCAGAGGACACAGATAGAGTGGATGTGGAGAGAGTGTTTCCTCTAGTGGGGAGTCTAGGACCAGAGGACACAGATAGAGTGGATGTGGAGAGGATGTTTCCTGTAGTGGGGGAGTCTCGGACCAGAGGACACAGATAGAGTGGATGTGGAGAGAATATTTCCTGTAGTGGGGTGGTCTAGGACCAGAGGACACAGATAGAGTGGATGTGGAGAGGATGTTTCCTAGAGTGGAGGAGTCTCGGACCAGAGGACGCAGATAGAGTGGATGTGGAGAGGCTGTTTCCTAGAGTGGAGGAGTCTCGGACCAGAGGACACAGATAGAGTGGATGTGGAGAGGATGTTTCCTGTAGTGGGTGGAGTCCAGGACCAGTGGACACAGTTAGAGTAGATGTGGAGAGGATGTTTCCTGTAGTGGGGGAGTCTCGGACCAGAGGACACAGATGCAGTGGATGTGGAGAGGATGTTTCCTGTAGTGGGGGAGTCTAGGACCAGAGGACACAGATAGAGTGGATGTGGAGAGGATGTTTCCTGTAGTGGGGGAGTCTAGGACCAGAGGACACAGATAGAGTGGATGTGGAAAGGATGATTCCTGTAGTGGGGGAGTCTAGGACCAGAGGACACAGACAGAGTGGATGTGGAGAGGATGTTTCCTGCAATGGGGGAGTCTCGGCCCAGAGGACACAGATAGAGTGGATGTGGAGAGAATGTTTCCTGTAGTGGGGGGGGGGGCTAGGACCAGAGGACACAGGTAGAGTGGATGTGGAGAGGATGTTTCCTGTAGTGGGGGGAGTCGAGGACCAGTGGACACAGATAGAGTGGATGTGGAGAGGATGTTTCCTGCAGTGGGGTAGTGTAGGACCAGAGGACACAGATAGAGTGGATGTGGAGAGGATGTTTCCTGTAGTGGGGGAGTCTAGGACCAGAGGACACAGATAGAGTGGATGTGGAGAGGATGTTTCCTGTAGTGGGGGAGTCTAGGACCAGAAGACACAGGTAAAGTGGATGTGGAGAGGATGTTTCCTGTAGTGGGGGAGTCTAGGACCAGAGGACACAGATAGAGTGGATGTGGAGAGGATGTTTCCTGTAGTGGGGGAGTCTAGGACCAGAGGACACAGATAGAGTGGATGTGGAGAGGATGTTTCCTATAGTCGGGGAGTCTAGGACCAGAGGACACAGATAGAGTGAATGTGGAGAGGATGTTTCCAATAGTGGGGGGAGTCTGGGACCAGAGGACACAGACAGAGTGGATGTGGAGAGGCTGTTTCCTAGAGTGGGGGAGTCTCGGACCAGAGGACACAGATAGAGTGGATGTGGAGAGGATGTTTCCTGTAGTGGGTGGAGTCCAGGACCAGTGGACACAGATAGAGTAGATGTGGAGAGGATGTTTACTGTAGTGGTGGAGTCTAGGACCAGAGGACACAGATAGAGTGGATGTGGAGAGGATGTTTCCTGTAGTGGGGAGTCTAGGACCAGAGGACACAGATAGAGTGGATGTGGAGAGGATGTTTCCTATAGTGGGGGAGTCTCGGACCAGAGGACACAGATAGAGTGGATGAGGAGAGGATGTTTCCTGTATTGGGGGAGTCTAGGACCAGAGGACACAGATAGAGTGGATGTGGAGAGGATGTTTCCTTTAGTGGGAGATTCTCGGACCAGAGGACACGGATAGAGTGGATGTGGAGAGCATGTTTCCGATAGTGGGTGAGTCTAGGACCAGAGGATACCGATGGAGTGGATGTGGAGAGGATGTTGCCTGTAGTGGGGGAGTCTAGGACCAGAGGACACAGGTAGAGTGGATGTGGAGAGGATGATTCCTATAGTCGGGGAGTCTAGGAACAGAGGACACAGATAGAGTGGATGTGGAGAGGATGTTTCCTGTCGTGGGGGAGTCTAGGACCAGAGGACACAGATAGAGTGGATGTGGAGTGGATGTTTCCTATAGTCGGGGAGTCTAGGACCAGAGGACACAGATAGAGTGAATGTGGAGAGGATGTTTCCTATAGTGGGGGGAGTCTAGGACCAGAGGACACACATACAGTGGATGTGGAGAGGATGTTTCCTATAGTGGGGGGAGTCTCGGACCAGAGGACACAGATAGAGTGGATATGGAGAGAATGTTTCCTGTAGTGGGGGGTCTAGGACCAGAGGAAACAGATAGAGTGGATGTGGAGATGATGTTTCCTGTAGTGGGGGAGTCTCGGACCAGAGGACACAGATAGAGTGGATGTGGAGAGGCTGTTTCCTATAGTGGGGGAGTCTCGGACCAGAGGACACAAATACAGTGGATGTGGAGAGGATGTTTCCTGTAGTGGGTGAGTCTAGGACCAGAGGACACAGATAGAGTGGATGTGGAGAGGATGTTTCCTGTAGTGGGGGGGTCTAGGACCAGAGGACACAGACAGAGTGGATGTGGAGAGTATGTTTCCTGTGGTGGGGTGTCTCGGACCAGAGGACATAGATAGAGTGGGTGTGGAGAGGTTGTTTCCGGTAGTGGGGGAAGTCTAGGACCAGAGGACAAAGATAGAGTGGATGTGGAGAGGATGTTTCCTGTAGTGGGAGAGTCTAGGACCAGAGGACACAGATAGAGTGGATGTGGAGAGGATGTTTCCTATAGTCGGGGAGTCTAGGACCAGAGGACACAGATAGAGTGAATGTGGAGAGGATGTTTCCAATAGTGGGGGCAGTCTGGGACCAGAGGACACAGATAGAGTGGATGTGGAGAGAGTGTTTCCTCTAGTGGGGAGTCTAGGACCAGAGGACACAGATAGAGTGGATGTGGAGAGGATGTTTCCTGTAGTGGGGGAGTCTCGGACCAGAGGACACAGATAGAGTGGATGTGGAGAGAATATTTCCTGTAGTGGGGTGGTCTAGGACCAGAGGACACAGATAGAGTGGATGTGGAGAGGATGTTTCCTGTAGTGGGGGAGTCTCGGACCAGAGGAGGACACAGATAGAGTGGATGTGGAGAGGATGTTTCCTGTAGTGGGGGAGTCTAGGACCAGAGGACACAGATAGAGTGGATGTGGAGAGGATGTTTCCTGTAGTGGGGGAGTCTAGGACCAGAGGACACAGATAGAGTGGATGTGGAGAGGATGTTTCCTGTAGTGGGGGAGTCTAGGACCAGAGGACACAGATAGAGTGGATGTGGAGAGGATGTTTCCTGTAGTGGGGGAGTCTAGGACCAGAGGACACAGATAGAGTGGATGTGGAGAGGATGTTTCCTGTAGTGCGGGAGTCTCGGACCAGAGGACACAGATAGAGTGGATGTGGAAAGGATGATTCCTGTAGTGGGGGAGTCTAGGACCAGAGGACACAGACAGAGTGGATGTGGAGAGGATGTTTCCTGCAATGGGGGAGTCTCGGCCCAGAGGACACAGATAGAGTGGATGTGGAGAGAATGTTTCCTGTAGTGGGGGGGGGGGGCTAGGACCAGAGGACACAGATAGAGTGGATGTGGAGAGGATGTTTCCTGTAGTGGGGGGAGTCGAGGACCAGTGGACACAGATAGAGTGGATGTGGAGAGGATGTTTCCTGCAGTGGGGTAGTGTAGGACCAGAGGACACAGATAGAGTGGATGTGGAGAGGATGTTTCCTTTAGTGGGAGATTCTCGGACCAGAGGACACAGATAGAGTGGAAGTGGAGAGGATGTTTCCTATAGTGGGTGAGTCTAGGACCAGAGGATATCGATGGAGTGGATGTGGAGAGGATGTTGCCTGTAGTGCGGGAGTCTAGGACCAGAGGACACAGGTAGAGTGGATGTGGAGAGGATGATTCCTATAGTCCTGGAGTCTAGGACCAGAGGACACAGATAGAGTGGATGTGGAGAAGATGTTTCCTGTCGTGGGGGAGTCTAGGACCAGAGGACACAGATAGAGTGGATGTGGAGTGGATGTTTCCTATAGTCGGGGAGTCTTGGACCAGAGGACACATAGAGTGAATGTGGAGAGGATGTTTCCTATAGTGGGGGGAGTCTAGGACCAGAGGACACAGATAGAGTGGATGTGGAGAGAGTGTTTCATCTGGTGGGGAGTCTAGGACGAGAGGACACTGATAGAGTGGATGTGGAGAGGATGTTTCCTATAGTGGGTGAGTCTAGGACCAGAGGATACCGATGGAGTGGATGTGGAGAGGATGTTGCCTGTAGTGGGGGAGTCTAGGACCAGAGGACACAGGTAGAGTGGATGTGGAGAGGATGATTCCTATAGTCGGTGAGTCTAGGACCAGAGGACACAGATAGAGTGGATGTGGAGAGGATGTTTCCTGTCGTGGGGGAGTCTAGGACGAGAGGACACAGATAGAGTGGATGTGGAGTGGATGTTTCCTATAGTGGGGGGAGTCTAGGACCAGAGGACACAGATAGAGTGGATGTGGAGAGAATGTTTCCTGTAGTGGGGGGGGGGGGGCTAGGACCAGAGGACACAGATAGAGTGGATGTGGAGAGGATGTTTCCTGTAGTGGGGGGAGTCGAGGACCAGTGGACACAGATAGAGTGGATGTGGAGAGGATGTTTCCTGTAGTGGGTGAGTCTAGGACCAGAGGACACAGATAGAGTGGATGTGGAGAGGATGTTTCCTGCAGTGGGGTAGTGTAGGACCAGAGGACACAGATAGAGTGGATGTGGAGAGGATGTTTCCTTTAGTGGGAGATTCTCGGACCAGAGGACACAGATAGAGTGGATGTGGAGAGGATGTTGCCTGTAGTGGGGGAGTCTAGGACCAGAGGACACAGGTAAAGTGGATGTGGAGAGGATGATTCCTATAGTCGGGGAGTCGAGGACCAGAGGACACAGATAGAGTGGATGTGGAGAGGATGTTTCCTGTCGTGGGGGAGTCTAGGACCAGAGGACACAGATAGAGAACGAGAGTGGATGTGGAGA
Organism: Mobula hypostoma; assembly: GCF_963921235.1. Lineage (NCBI taxonomy): Eukaryota > Metazoa > Chordata > Chondrichthyes > Myliobatiformes > Myliobatidae > Mobula > Mobula hypostoma. The sequence goes on along the minus strand of NW_026948189.1, from coordinate 73,316 downwards.
GGATGTTTCCTGTAGTGGGGGAGTCTAGGACCAGAGGACACAGATAGAGTGGATGTGGAGAGGATGTTTCCTTATGTAGTGGGGGAGTCTGGACCAGAGGACACAGATAGAGTGGATGTGGAGAGGATGTTTCCTGTAGTGGGGGAGTCTAGGACCAGAGGACACAGATAGAGTGGATGTGGAGAGGATGTTTCCTGTAGTGGGGGGTCTAGGACCAGAGGACACAGATAGAGTGGATGTGGAGAGGATGTTTCCTGTAGTGGGGGAGTCTCGGACCAGAGGACACAGATAGACTGGGTGTGGAGAGGATGTTTCCTGTGTTGAGCGAGTCTCGGACCAGAGGACACAGATAGAGTGGATGTGGAGAGGATGTTTCCTGTAGTGGGGGAGTCTAGGACCAGAGGACACAGATAGAGTGGATGTGGAGAGGATGTTTCCTGTAGTGGGGGAGTCTAGGACCAGAGGACACAGATAGAGTGGATGTGGAGAGGATGTTTCCTGTAGTGGGGGAGTCTAGGACCAGAGGACACAGATAGAGTGGATGTGGAGAGGATGTTTCCTTTAGTGGGAGATTCTCGGACCAGAGGACACAGATAGAGTGGATGTGGAGAGGATGTTTCCTGTAGTGGGGGAGTCTAGGACCAGAGGACACAGATAGAGTGGATGTGGAGAGGATGTTTCCTGTAGTGGGGGAGTCTAGGACCAGAGGACACAGATAGAGTGGATGTGGAGAGGATGTTTCCTGTAGTAGTGGGGGAGTCTAGGACCAGAGGATACAGATAGAGTGGATGTGGAGAGGATGTTTCCTGTAGTGTGGGAGTCTAGGACCAGAGGACACAGATAGAGTGGATGTGGAGAGAATGTTGCCTGTAGTGGGGGAGTCTAGGACCAGAGGACACAGGTAGAGTGGATGTGGAGAGGATGATTCCTATAGTCGGGGAGTCTAGGAACAGAGGACACAGATAGAGTGGATGTGGAGAGGATGTTTCCTGTCGTGGGGGAGTCTAGGACCAGAGGACACAGATAGAATGGATGTGGAGAGGATGTTTCCTATAGTCGGGGAGTCTAGGACCAGAGGACACAGATAGAGTGGATGCGGAGAGAGTGTTTCCTCTAGTGGGGAGTCTAGGACCAGAGGACACAGATAGAGTGGATGTGGAGAGGATGTCTCCTGTAGTGGGGGAGTCTAGGACCAGAGGACACAGATAGAGTGGATGTGGAGAGGATGTTTCCTGTAGTGGGGGAGTCTAGGACAGAGGACACAGATAGAGTGGATGTGGAGAGGATGTTTCCTGTAGTGGGGGAGTCTCGGACCAGAGGACACAGATAGAGTGGGTGTGGAGAGGATGTTTCCTGTGTTGAGCGAGTCTCGGACCAGAGGACACAGATAGAGAGGATGTGGAGAGAATGTTTCCTGTAGTGGGGGCGGGGGGGGGCTAGGACCAGAGGACACAGATAGAGTGGATGTGGAGAGGATGTTTCCTGTAGTGGGGGGAGTCGAGGACCAGTGGACACAGACAGAGTGGATGTGGAGAGGATGTTTCCTGTAGTGGGTGAGTCTAGGACCAGAGGACACAGATAGAGTGGATGTGGAGAGGATGTTTCCTGTAGTGGGGGAGTCTAGGACCAGAGGACACAGACAGAGTGGATGTGGAGAGGATGTGTCCTGTAGTGGGGGAGTGTAGGACCAGAGGACACAGATAGAGTGGATGTGGAGAGGATGTTTCCTTTAGTGGGAGATTCTCGGACCAGAGGACACAGATAGAGTGGATGTGGAGAGGATGTTGCCTGTAGTGGGGGAGTCTAGAACCAGAGGACACAGGTAGAGTGGATGTGGAGAGGATGTTTCCTTAGTAGTCGGGAGTCTAGGACCAGAGGACACAGATAGAGTGGATGTGGAGAGGATGTTTCCTGTAGTGGGGGAGTCTAGGACCAGAGGACACAGATAGAGTGGATGTGGAGAGGATGTTTCCTGTAGTGGGGGAGTCTAGGACCAGAGGACACAGATAGAGTGGATGTGGAGAGGATGTTTCCTGTAGTGGGGGAGTCTAGGACCAGAGGACACAGATAGAGTGGATGTGGAGAGGATGTTTCCTGTAGTGGGGAGTCTAGGACCAGAGGACACAGATAGAGTGGATGTGGAGAGGATGTTTCCTGTAGTGGGGGAGTCTAGGACCAGAGGACACAGATAGAGTGGATGTGGAGAGGATGTTTCCTGTAGTGGGGGAGTCTAGGACCAGAGGACACAGATAGAGTGGATGTGGAGAGGATGTTTCCTGTAGTGGGGGAGTCTCGGACCAGAGGACGCAGATAGAGTGGATGTGGAGAGGCTGTTTCCTAGAGTGGAGGAGTCTCGGACCAGAGGACACAGATAGAGTGGATGTGGAGAGGATGTTTCCTGTAGTGGGTGGAGTCCAGGACCAGTGGACACAGTTAGAGTAGATGTGGAGAGAATGTTTCCTGTAGTGGGGGGGGGGTGGGGCTAGGACCAGAGGACACAGATAGAGTGGATGTGGAGAGGATGTTTCCTGTAGTGGGGGGAGTCGAGGACCAGTGGACACAGACAGAGTGGATGTGGAGAGGATGTTTCCTGTAGTGGGTGAGTCTAGGACCAGAGGACACAGATAGAGTGGATGTGGAGAGGATGTTTCCTGCAGTGGGGTAGTGTAGGACCAGAGGACACAGATAGAGTGGATGTGGAGAGGATGTTTCCTTTAGTGGGAGATTCTCGGACCAGAGGACACAGATAGAGTGGATGTGGAGAGGATGTTGCCTGTAGTGGGGGAGTCTAGGACCAGAGGACACAGGTAAAGTGGATGTGGAGAGGATGATTCCTATAGTCGGGGAGTCGAGGACCAGAGGACACAGATAGAGTGGATGTGGAGAGGATGTTTCCTGTCGTGGGGGAGTCTAGGACCAGAGGACACAGATAGAGTGGATGTGGAGAGGATGTTTCCTATAGTCGGGGAGTCTAGGACCAGAGGACACAGATAGAGTGAATGTGGAGAGGATGTTTCCAATAGTGGGGGGAGTCTGGGACCAGAGGACACAGACAGAGTGGATGTGGAGAGGCTGTTTCCTAGAGTGGGGGAGTCTCGGACCAGAGGACACAGATAGAGTGGATGTGGAGAGAATGTTTCCTGTAGTGGGGGGGGGGGGGGCTAGGACCAGAGGACACAGATAGAGTGGATGTGGAGAGGATGTTTCCTGTAGTGGGGGAGTCTCGGACCAGAGGACACAGATAGAGTGGGTGTGGAGAGGATGTTTCCTGTGTTGAGCGAGTCTCGGACCAGAGGACACAGATAGAGTGGATGTGGAGAGGATGTTTCCTGTAGTGGGTGAGTCTAGGACCAGAGGACACAGATAGAGTGGATGTGGAGAGGATGTTTCCTGTAGTGGGGGAGTCTAGGACCAGAGGACACAGATAGAGTGGATGTGGAGAGGATGTTTCCTGTAGTGGGGGAGTCTAGGACCAGAGGACACAGATAGAGTGGATGTGGAGAGGATGTTTCCTGTAGTGGGGGAGTCTAGGACCAGAGGACACAGATAGAGTGGATGTGGAGAGGATGTTTCCTGTAGTGGGGGAGTCTAGGACCAGAGGACACAGATAGAGTGGATGTGGAGAGGATGTTTCCTTAGTGGGGGAGTCTAGGACCAGAGGACACAGATAGAGTGGATGTGGAGAGGATGTTTCCTGTAGTGGGGGAGTCTAGGACCAGAGGACACAGATAGAGTGGATGTGGAGAGGATGTTTCCTGTAGTGGGGGTCTAGGACCAGGGCAGAGATGGAGGATGTTTCCTTACCAGAGGACACAGATAGAGTGGATGTGGAGAGGATGTTTCCTGTAGTGGGGGAGTCAGGACCAGAGGACACAGATAGAGTGGATGTGGAGAGGATGTTTCCTGTAGTGGGGGAGTCTAGGACCAGAGGACACAGATAGAGTGGATGTGGAGAGGATGTTTCCTGTAGTGGGGGAGTCTAGGACCAGAGGACACAGATAGAGTGGATGTGGAGAGGATGTTTCCTGTAGTGGGGGAGTCTAGGACCAGAGGACACAGATAGAGTGGATGTGGAGAGGATGTTTCCTGTAGTGGGGGAGTCTAGGACCAGAGGACACAGATAGAGTGGATGTGGAGAGGATGTTTCCTGTAGTGGGGGAGTCTAGGACCAGAGGACACAGATAGAGTGGATGTGGAGAGGATGTTTCCTGTAGTGGGGGAGTCTAGGACCAGAGGACACAGATAGAGTGGATGTGGAGAGGATGTTTCCTGTGTGGGGAGTCTGGACCAGAGGACACAGATAGAGTGGATGTGGAGAGGATGTTTCCTGTAGTGGGGGAGTCTGGACCAGAGGACACAGATAGAGTGGATGTGGAGAGGATGTTTCCTGTAGTGGGGGAGTCTAGGACCAGAGGACACAGATAGAGTGGATGTGGAGAGGATGTTTCCTGTAGTGGGGGAGTCTAGGACCAGAGGACACAGATAGAGTGGATGTGGAGAGGATGTTTCCTGTAGTGGGGGAGTCTAGGACCAGAGGACACAGATAGAGTGGATGTGGAGAGGATGTTTCCTGTAGTGGGGGAGTCTAGGACCAGAGGACACAGATAGAGTGGATGTGGAGAGGATGTTTCCTGTAGTGGGGGAGTCTAGGACCAGAGGACACAGATAGAGTGGATGTGGAGAGGATGTTTCCTGTAGTGGGGGAGTCTAGGACCAGAGGACACAGATAGAGTGGATGTGGAGAGGATGTTTCCTGTAGTGGGGGAGTCTAGGACCAGAGGACACAGATAGAGTGGATGTGGAGAGGATGTTTCCTGTAGTGGGGGAGTCTAGGACCAGAGGACACAGATAGAGTGGATGTGGAGAGGATGTTTCCTATAGTCGGGGAGTCTAGGACCAGAGGAGACAGATAGAGTGAATGTGGAGAGGATGTTTCCAATAGTGGGGGCAGTCTGGGACCAGAGGACACAGATAGAGTGGATGTGGAGAGAGTGTTTCCTCTAGTGGGGAGTCTAGGACCAGAGGACACAGATAGAATGGATGTGGAGAGGATGTTTCCTGTAGTGGGGGAGTCTCGGACCAGAGGACACAGATAGAGTGGATGTGGAGAGAATATTTCCTGTAGTGGGGTGGTCTAGGACCAGAGGACACAGATAGAGTGGATGTGGAGAGGATGTTTCCTGTAGTGGGGGAGTCTCGGACCAGAGGACGCAGATAGAGTGGATGTGGAGAGGCTGTTTCCTAGAGTGGGTGGAGTCCAGGACCAGTGGACACAGTTAGAGTAGATGTGGAGAGAATGTTTCCTGTAGTGGGGGAGTCTAGGACCAGAGGACACAGATAGAGTGGATGTGGAGAGGATGTTTCCTGTAGTGGGGGGAGTCTAGGACCAGAGGACACAGATAGAGTGGATGTGGAGAGGATGTTTCCTGTAGTGGGGGAGTCTAGGACCAGAGGACACAGATAGAGTGGATGTGGAGAGGATGTTTCCTGTAGTGGGGGAGTCTAGGACCAGAGGACACAGACAGAGTGGATGTGGAGAGGATGTGTCCTGTAGTGGGGGAGTGTAGGACCAGAGGACACAGATAGAGTGGATGTGGAGAGGATGTTTCCTTTAGTGGGAGATTCTCGGACCAGAGGACACAGATAGAGTGGATGTGGAGAGGATGTTGCCTGTAGTGGGGGAGTCTAGAACCAGAGGACACAGGTACAGTGGATGTGGAGAGGATGATTCCTATAGTCGGGGAGTCTAGGACCAGAGGACACAGATAGAGTGGATGTGGAGAGGATGTTTCCTGTCGTGGGGGAGTCTAGGACCAGAGGACACAGATAGAGTGGATGTGGAGAGGATGTTTCCTATAGTCGGGGAGTCTAGGACCAGAGGACACAGATAGAGTGAATGTGGAGAGGATGTTTCCAATAGTGGGGGCAGTCTGGGACCAGAGGACACAGATAGAGTGGATGTGGAGAGAGTGTTTCCTCTAGTGGGGAGTCTAGGACCAGAGGACACAGATAGAGTGGATGTGGAGAGGATGTTTCCTGTAGTGGGGGAGTCTCGGACCAGAGGACACAGATAGAGTGGATGTGGAGAGAATATTTCCTGTAGTGGGGTGGTCTAGGACCAGAGGACACAGATAGAGTGGATGTGGAGAGGATGTTTCCTGTAGTGGGTGGAGTCCAGGACCAGTGGACACAGTTAGAGTAGATGTGGAGAGGATGTTTCCTGTAGTGGGGGAGTCTCGGACCAGAGGACACAGATGCAGTGGATGTGGAGAGGATGTTTCCTGTAGTGGGGGAGTCTAGGACCAGAGGACACAGATAGAGTGGATGTGGAGAGGATGTTTCCTGTAGTGCGGGAGTCTCGGACCAGAGGACACAGATAGAGTGGATGTGGAAAGGATGATTCCTGTAGTGGGGGAGTCTAGGACCAGAGGACACAGACAGAGTGGATGTGGAGAGGATGTTTCCTGCAATGGGGGAGTCTCGGCCCAGAGGACACAGATAGAGTGGATGTGGAGAGAATGTTTCCTGTAGTGGGGGGGGGGGGCTAGGACCAGAGGACACAGATAGAGTGGATGTGGAGAGGATGTTTCCTGTAGTGGGGGGAGTCGAGGACCAGTGGACACAGATAGAGTGGATGTGGAGAGGATGTTTCCTGCAGTGGGGTAGTGTAGGACCAGAGGACACAGATAGAGTGGATGTGGAGAGGATGTTTCCTTTAGTGGGAGATTCTCGGACCAGAGGACACAGATAGAGTGGATGTGGAGAGGATGTTGCCTGTAGTGGGGGAGTCTAGGACCAGAAGACACAGGTAAAGTGGATGTGGAGAGGATGATTCCTATAGTCGGGGAGTCGAGGACCAGAGGACACAGATAGAGTGGATGTGGAGAGGATGTTTCCTGTCGTGGGGGAGTCTAGGACCAGAGGACACAGATAGAGTGGATGTGGAGAGGATGTTTCCTATAGTCGGGGAGTCTAGGACCAGAGGACACAGATAGAGTGAATGTGGAGAGGATGTTTCCAATAGTGGGGGGAGTCTGGGACCAGAGGACACAGACAGAGTGGATGTGGAGAGGCTGTTTCCTAGAGTGGGGGAGTCTCGGACCAGAGGACACAGATAGAGTGGATGTGGAGAGGATGTTTCCTGTAGTGGGTGGAGTCCAGGACCAGTGGACACAGATAGAGTAGATGTGGAGAGGATGTTTACTGTAGTGGTGGAGTCTAGGACCAGAGGACACAGATAGAGTGGATGTGGAGAGGATGTTTCCTGTATTGGGGGAGTCTAGGACCAGAGGACACAGATAGAGTGGATGTGGAGAGGATGTTTCCTTTAGTGGGAGATTCTCGGACCAGAGGACACGGATAGAGTGGATGTGGAGAGCATGTTTCCGATAGTGGGTGAGTCTAGGACCAGAGGATACCGATGGAGTGGATGTGGAGAGGATGTTGCCTGTAGTGGGGGAGTCTAGGACCAGAGGACACAGGTAGAGTGGATGTGGAGAGGATGATTCCTATAGTCGGGGAGTCTAGGAACAGAGGACACAGATAGAGTGGATGTGGAGAGGATGTTTCCTGTCGTGGGGGAGTCTAGGACCAGAGGACACAGATAGAGTGGATGTGGAGTGGATGTTTCCTATAGTCGGGGAGTCTAGGACCAGAGGACACAGATAGAGTGAATGTGGAGAGGATGTTTCCTATAGTGGGGGGAGTCTAGGACCAGAGGACACACATACAGTGGATGTGGAGAGGATGTTTCCTATAGTGGGGGGAGTCTCGGACCAGAGGACACAGATAGAGTGGATATGGAGAGAATGTTTCCTGTAGTGGGGGGTCTAGGACCAGAGGAAACAGATAGAGTGGATGTGGAGATGATGTTTCCTGTAGTGGGGGAGTCTCGGACCAGAGGACACAGATAGAGTGGATGTGGAGAGGCTGTTTCCTATAGTGGGGGAGTCTCGGACCAGAGGACACAAATACAGTGGATGTGGAGAGCTTGTTTCCTGTAGTGGGTGAGTCTAGGACCAGAGGACACAGATAGAGTGGATGTGGAGAGGATGTTTCCTGTAGTGGGGGGGTCTAGGACCAGAGGACACAGACAGAGTGGATGTGGAGAGTATGTTTCCTGTGGTGGGGTGTCTCGGACCAGAGGACATAGATAGAGTGGGTGTGGAGAGGATGTTTCCGGTAGTGGGGGAAGTCTAGGACCAGAGGACACAGATAGAGTGGATGTGGAGAGGATGTTTCCTATAGTCGGGGAGTCTAGGACCAGAGGACACAGATAGAGTGGATGTGGAGAGGATGTTTCCTGTAGTGGGAGAGTCTAGGACCAGAGGACACAGATAGAGTGGATGTGGAGAGGATGTTTCCTATAGTCGGGGAGTCTAGGACCAGAGGACACAGATAGAGTGAATGTGGAGAGGATGTTTCCAATAGTGGGGGCAGTCTGGGACCAGAGGACACAGATAGAGTGGATGTGGAGAGAGTGTTTCCTCTAGTGGGGAGTCTAGGACCAGAGGACACAGATAGAGTGGATGTGGAGAGGATGTTTCCTGTAGTGGGGGAGTCTCGGACCAGAGGACACAGATAGAGTGGATGTGGAGAGAATATTTCCTGTAGTGGGGTGGTCTAGGACCAGAGGACACAGATAGAGTGGATGTGGAGAGGATGTTTCCTGTAGTGGGGGAGTCTCGGACCAGAGGACGCAGATAGAGTGGATGTGGAGAGGCTGTTTCCTAGAGTGGAGGAGTCTCGGACCAGAGGACACAGATAGAGTGGATGTGGAGAGGATGTTTCCCGTAGTGGGTGGAGTCCAGGACCAGTGGACACAGTTAGAGTAGATGTGGAGAGGATGTTTCCTGTAGTGGGGGAGTCTCGGACCAGAGGACACAGATGCAGTGGATGTGGAGAGGATGTTTCCTGTAGTGGGGGAGTCTAGGACCAGAGGACACAGATAGAGTGGATGTGGAGAGGATGTTTCCTGTAGTGCGGGAGTCTCGGACCAGAGGACACAGATAGAGTGGATGTGGAAAGGATGATTCCTGTAGTGGGGGAGTCTAGGACCAGAGGACACAGACAGAGTGGATGTGGAGAGGATGTTTCCTGCAATGGGGGAGTCTCGGACCAGAGGACACAGATAGAGTGGATGTGGAGAGGATGTTTCCTGTAGTGGGGGGCTAGGACCAGAGGACACAGATAGAGTGGATGTGGAGAGGATGTTTCCTGTAGTGGGGGGAGTCGAGGACCAGTGGACACAGATAGAGTGGATGTGGAGAGGATGTTTCCTGCAGTGGGGTAGTGTAGGACCAGAGGACACAGATAGAGTGGATGTGGAGAGGATGTGTCCTTTAGTGGGAGAGTCTCGGACCAGAGGACACAGATAGAGTGGATGTGGAGAGGATGTTGCCTGTAGTGGGGGAGTCTAGGACCAGAGGACACAGGTAAAGTGGATGTGGAGAGGATGTTTCCTATAGTGGGGGAGTCTAGGACCAGAGGACACAGATAGAGTGGATGTGGAGAGGATGTTTCCTGTAGTGGGGGAGTCTAGGACCAGAGGACACAGATAGAGTGGATGTGGAGAGGATGTTTCCTGTAGTGGGGGAGTCTAGGACCAGAGGACACAGATAGAGTGGATGTGGAGAGGATGTTTCCAATAGTGGGGGGAGTCTGGGACCAGAGGACACAGACAGAGTGGATGTGGAGAGGCTGTTTCCTATAGTGGGGGAGTCTCGGACCAGAGGACACAGATAGAGTGGATGTGGAGAGGATGTTTCCTGTAGTGGGTGGAGTCCAGGACCAGTGGACACAGATAGAGTAGATGTGGAGAGGATGTTTACTGTAGTGGTGGAGTCTAGGACCAGAGGACACAGATAGAGTGGATGTGGAGAGGATGTTTCCTGTAGTGGGAGAGTCTAGGACCAGAGGACACAGATAGAATGGATGTGGAGAGGATGTTTCCTGTATTGGGGGAGTCTAGGACCAGAGGACACAGATAGAGTGGATGTGGAGAGGATGTTTCCTTTAGTGGGAGATTCTCGGACCAGAGGACACGGATAGAGTGGATGTGGAGAGCATGTTTCCGATAGTGGGTGAGTCTAGGACCAGAGGATACCGATGGAGTGGATGTGGAGAGGATGCTTCCTGTAGTGGGCGAGTCTAGGACCAGAGGACACAGGTAGAGTGGATGTGGAGAGGATGATTCCTATAGTCGGGGAGTCTAGGAACAGAGGACACAGATAGAGTGGATGTGGAGAGGATGTTTCCTGTCGTGGGGGAGTCTAGGACCAGAGGACACAGATAGAGTGGATGTGGAGTGGATGTTTCCTATAGTCGGGGAGTCTAGGACCAGAGGACACAGATAGAGTGAATGTGGAGAGGATGTTTCCTATAGTGGGGGGAGTCTAGGACCAGAGGACACACATAGAGTGGATGTGGAGAGGATGTTTCCTATAGTGGGGGGAGTCTCGGACCAGAGGACACAGATAGAGTGGATATGGAGAGAATGTTTCCTGTAGTGGGGGGTCTAGGACCAGAGGAAACAGATAGAGTGGATGTGGAGATGATGTTTCCTGTAGTGGGGGAGTCTCGGACCAGAGGACACAGATAGAGTGGATGTGGAGAGGCTGTTTCCTATAGTGGGGTAGTCTCGGACCAGAGGACACAAATACAGTGGATGTGGAGAGGATGTTTCCTGTAGTGGGTGAGTCTAGGACCAGAGGACACAGATAGAGTGGATGTGGAGAGGATGTTTCCTGTAGTGGGGGGGTCTAGGACCAGAGGACACAGACAGAGTGGATGTGGAGAGTATGTTTCCTGTGGTGGGGTGTCTCGGACCAGAGGACATAGATAGAGTGGGTGTGGAGAGGATGTTTCCGGTAGTGGGGGAAGTCTAGGACCAGAGGACAAAGATAGAGTGGATGTGGAGAGGATGTTTCCTGTAGTGGGAGAGTCTAGGACCAGAGGACACAGATAGAGTGGATGTGGAGAGGATGTTTCCTGTAGTGGGAGAGTCTAGGACCAGAGGACACAGATAGAATGGATGTGGAGTGGATGTTTCCTGTAGTAGGGGAGTCTAGGTCCAGAGGACACAGATAGAGTGGATGTGGAGAGGATGTTTCCTTTAGTGGGAGATTCTCGGACCAGAGGACACAGATAGAGTGGATGTGGAGAGGATGTTTCCTATAGTGGGTGAGTCTAGGACCAGAGGATACCGATGGAGTGGATGTGGAGAGGTTGTTGCCTGTAGTGGGGGAGTCTAGGACCAGAGGACACAGGTAGAGTGGATGTGGAGAGGATGATTCCTATAGTCGGGGAGTCTAGGACCAGAGGACACAGATAGAGTGGATGTGGAGAGGATGTTTCCTGTCGTGGGGGAGTCTAGGACCAGAGGACACAGATAGAGTGGATGTGGAGTGGATGTTTCATATAGTCGGGGAGTCTAGGACCAGAGGACACATAGAGTGAATGTGGAGAGGATGTTTCCTATAGTGGAGGGAGTCTAGGACCAGAGGACACAGATAGAGTGGATGTGGAGAGGATGTTTCCTGTAGTGGGAGAGTCTAGGATCAGAGGACACAGATAGAGTGGATGTGGAGAGGATGTTTCCTGTAGTGGGAGACTCTAGGACCAGAGGACACAGATAGAATGGATGTGGAGAGGATGTTTCCTGTAGTGGGGGAGTCTAGGTCCAGAGGACACAGATAGAGTGGATGTGGAGAGGATGTTTCCTATAGTCGGGGAGTCTAGGACCAGAGGACACATAGAGTGAATGTGGAGAGGATGTTTCCTATAGTGGGGGGAGTCTAGGACCAGAGGACACAGATAGAGTGGATGTGGAGAGAGTGTTTCATCTGGTGGGGAGTCTAGGACGAGAGCACACTGATAGAGTGGATGTGGAGAGGATGTTTCCTATAGTGGGTGAGTCTAGGACCAGAGGATACCGATGGAGTGGATGTGGAGAGGATGTTGCCTGTAGTGGGGGAGTCTAGGAACAGAGGACACAGGCAGAGTGGATGTGGAGAGGATGATTCCTATAGTCGGGGAGTCTAGGACCAGAGGACACAGATAGAGTGGATGTGGAGAGGATGTTTCCTGTCGTGGGGGATTCTAGGACCAGAGGACACAGATAGAGTGGATGTGGAGTGGATGTTTCCTATAGTCGGGGAGTCTAGGACCAGAGGACACTGATAGAGTGAATGTGGAGAGGATGTTTCCTATAGTGGGGGGAGTCTAGGACCAGAGGACACAGATAGAGTGGATGTGGAGAGAGTTTTCCTGTAGTGGGGAGTCTAGGACCAGAGGACACAGATAGAGTGGATGTGGAGAGAATGTTTCCTGTAGTGGGGGAGTCTAGGACCAGAGGACACAGATAGAGTGGATGTGGAGAGGATGTTTCCTGTAGTGGGGGAGTCTCGGACCAGAGGACACAGATAGAGTGGATGTGGAGAGGATGTTTCCTATAGTGGGGGAGTCTAGGACCAGAGGACACAGATAGAGTGGATGTGGAGAGGATGTTTCCTGTAGTGGGGGAGTCTAGGACCAGAGGACACAGATAGAGTGGATGTGGAGAGGATGTTTCCTGTAGTGGGGGAGTCGGACCAGAGGACACAGATAGAGTGGATGTGGAGAGGATGTTTCCTGTAGTGGGGGAGTCTAGGACCAGAGGACACAGATAGAGTGGATGTGGAGAGGATGTTTCCTGTAGTGGGGGAGTCTAGGACCAGAGGACACAGATAGAGTGGATGTGGAGAGGATGTTTCCTGTAGTGGGGGAGTCTAGGACCAGAGGACACAGATAGAGTGGATGTGGAGAGGATGTTTCCTGTAGTGGGGGAGTCTAGGACCAGAGGACACAGATAGAGTGGATGTGGAGAGGATGTTTCCTGTAGTGGGGGAGTCTAGGACCAGAGGACACAGATAGAGTGGATGTGGAGAGGATGTTTCCTATAGTGGGTGAGTCTAGGACCAGAGGACACAGATAGAGTGGATGTGGAGAGGATGTTTCCTGTAGTGCGGGAGTCTAGGACCAGAGGACACAGGTAGAGTGGATGTGGAGAGGATGATTCCTATAGTCCTGGAGTCTAGGACCAGAGGACACAGATAGAGTGGATGTGGAGAAGATGTTTCCTGTCGTGGGGGAGTCTAGGACCAGAGGACACAGATAGAGTGGATGTGGAGTGGATGTTTCCTATAGTCGGGGAGTCTTGGACCAGAGGACACCTAGAGTGAATGTGGAGAGGATGTTTCCTATAGTGGGGGGAGTCTAGGACCAGAGGACACAGATAGAGTGGATGTGGAGAGAGTGTTTCATCTGGTGGGGAGTCTAGGACGAGAGGACACTGATAGAGTGGATGTGGAGAGGATGTTTCCTATAGTGGGTGAGTCTAGGACCAGAGGATACCGATGGAGTGGATGTGGAGAGGATGTTGCCTGTAGTGGGGGAGTCTAGGACCAGAGGACACAGGTAGAGTGGATGTGGAGAGGATGTTTCCTGTCGTGGGGGAGTCTAGGACCAGAGGACACAGATAGAGTGGATGTGGAGAGGATGTTTCCTGTCGTGGGGGAGTCTAGGACCAGAGGACACAGATAGAGTGGATGTGGAGTGGATGTTTCCTATAGTCGGGGAGTCTAGGACAAGAGGACACAGATAGAGTGAATGTGGAGAGGATGTTTCCTATAGTGGGGGGAGTCTAGGACCAGAGGACACACATAGAGTGGATGTGGAGAGGATGTTTCCTATAGTGGGGGGAGTCTCGGACCAGAGGACACAGATAGAGTGGATATGGAGAGAATGTTTCCTGTAGTGGGGGGGTCTAGGACCAGAGGACACAGATAGAGTGGATGTGGAGAGGATGTTTCCTGTAGTGGGGGAGTCTCGGACCAGAGGACACAAATACAGTGGATGTGGAGAGGATGTTTCCTGTAGTGGGTGAGTCTAGGACCAGAGGACACAGATAGAGTGGATGTGGAGAGGATGTTTCCTGTAGTGGGGGGGTCTAGGACCAGAGGACACAGACAGAGTGGATGTGGAGAGTATGTTTCCTGTGGTGGGGTGTCTCGGACCAGAGGACATAGATAGAGTGGGTGTGGAGAGGATGTTTCCGGTAGTGGGGGAAGTCTAGGACCAGAGGACAAAGATAGAGTGGATGTGGAGAGGATGATTCCGGTAGTGGGAGAGTCTAGGACCAGAGGACACAGATAGAGTGGATGTGGAGAGGATGTTTCCTGTAGTGGGAGAGTCTAGGACCAGAGGACACAGATAGAATGGATGTAGAGTGGATGTTTCCTGTAGTAGGGGAGTCTAGGTCCAGAGGACTCAGATAGAGTGGATGTGGAGAGGATGTTTCCTTTAGTGGGAGATTCTCGGACCAGAGGACACAGATAGAGTGGATGTGGAGAGGATGTTTCCTATAGTGGGTGAGTCTAGGACCAGAGGATACCGATGGAGTGGATGTGGAGAGGTTGTTGCCTGTAGTGGGGGAGTCTAGGACCAGAGGACACAGGTAGAGTGGATGTGGAGAGGATGATTCCTATAGTCGGGGAGTCTAGGACCAGAGGACACAGATAGAGTGGATGTGGAGAGGATGTTTCCTGTCGTGGGGGAGTCTAGGACCAGAGGACACAGATAGAGTGGATGTGGAGAGGATGTTTCCTGTAGTGGGGGAGTCTAGGACCAGAGGACACAGATAGAGTGGATGTGGAGAGGATGTTTCCTATAGTGGGGGGAGTCTAGGACCAGAGGACACAGATAGAGTGGATGTGGAGAGGATGTTTCCTGTAGTGGGGGAGTCTAGGACCAGAGGACACAGATAGAGTGGATGTGGAGAGGATGTTTCCTGTAGTGGGGAGATCTCGGACCAGAGGACACAGATAGAGTGGATGTGGAGAGGATGTTTCCTGTAGTGGGGGAGTCTAGGACCAGAGGACACAGATAGAGTGGATGTGGAGAGGATGTTTCCTGTAGTGGGGGAGTCTGGACCAGAGGACACAGATAGAGTGGATGTGGAGAGGATGTTTCCTGTAGTGGGGGAGTCTAGGACCAGAGGACACAGATAGAGTGGATGTGGAGAGGATGTTTCCTGTAGTGGGGGAGTCTAGGACCAGAGGACACAGATAGAGTGGATGTGGAGAGGATGTTTCCTGTAGTGGGGGAGTCTAGGACCAGAGGACACAGATAGAGTGGATGTGGAGAGGATGTTTCCTGTAGTGGGGGAGTCTAGGACCAGAGGACACAGATAGAGTGGATGTGGAGAGGATGTTTCCTGTAGTGGGGGAGTCTAGGACCAGAGGACACAGATAGAGTGGATGTGGAGAGGATGTTTCCTATAGTGGGGGAGTCTAGGACCAGAGGACACAGATAGAGTGGATGTGGAGAGAGTGTTTCATCTGGTGGGGAGTCTAGGACGAGAGGACACTGATAGAGTGGATGTGGAGAGGATGTTTCCTATAGTGGGTGAGTCTAGGACCAGAGGATACCGATGGAGTGGATGTGGAGAGGATGTTGCCTGTAGTGGGGGAGTCTAGGACCAGAGGACACAGGTAGAGTGGATGTGGAGAGGATGATTCCTATAGTCGGGGAGTCTAGGACCAGAGGACACAGATAGAGTGGATGTGGAGAGTATGTTTCCTGTCGTGGGGGATTCTAGGACCAGAGGACACAGATAGAGTGGATGTGGAGTGGATGTTTCCTATAGTCGGGGAGTCTAGGACCAGAGGACACTGATAGAGTGAATGTGGAGAGGATGTTTCCTATAGTGGGGGGAGTCTAGGACCAGAGGACACAGATAGAGTGGATGTGGAGAGAGTGTTTCATCTGGTGGGGAGTCTAGGACCAGAGGACATAGATAGAGTGGATGTGGAGAGAATGTTTCCTGTAGTGGGGGGGTCTAGGACCAGAGGACACAGATAGAGTGGATGTGGAGAGGATGTTTACTGTAGTGGGGGAGTCTCGGACCAGAGGACACAGATAGAGTGGATGTGGAGAGGCTGTTTCCTATAGTGGGGGAGTCTCGGACCAGAGGACACAGATAGAGTGGATGTGGAGAGGATGTTTCCTGTAGTGGGTGAGTCTAGGACCAGAGGACAAAGATAGAGTGGATGTGGAGAGTATGCTTCCTGTGGTGGGGGAGTCTCGGACCAGAGGACATAGATAGAGTGGGTGTGGAGATGATGTTTCCGGTAGTGGGGGAAGTCTAGGACCAGAGGACACAGATAGAGTGGATGTGGAGAGGATGTTTCCTGTAGTGGGAGAGTCTAGGACCAGAGGACACAGATAGAGTGGATGTGGAGAGGATGTTTCCAGTAGTGGGGGAGTCTAGGTCCAAAGGACACAGATAGAGTGGATGTGGAGAGGATGTTTCCTTTAGTGGGAGATTCTCGGACCAGAGGACACAGATAGAGTGGAAGTGGAGAGGATGTTTCCTATAGTGGGTGAGTCTAGGACCAGAGGATATCGATGGAGTGGATGTGGAGAGGATGTTGCCTGTAGTGCGGGAGTCTAGGACCAGAGGACACAGGTAGAGTGGATGTGGAGAGGATGATTCCTATAGTCCTGGAGTCTAGGACCAGAGGACACAGATAGAGTGGATGTGGAGAAGATGTTTCCTGTCGTGGGGGAGTCTAGGACCAGAGGACACAGATAGAGTGGATGTGGAGAGGATGTTTCCTATAGTGGGGGAGTCTTGGACCAGAGGACACAGATAGAGTGGATGTGGAGAGGATGTTTCCTATAGTGGGGGAGTCTAGGACCAGAGGACACAGATAGAGTGGATGTGGAGAGGATGTTTCCTGTAGTGGGGAGTCTAGGACCAGAGGACACAGATAGAGTGGATGTGGAGAGGATGTTTCCTATAGTGGGGAGTCTAGGACCAGAGGAACAGATGGAGTGGATGTGGAGAGGATGTTGCCTGTAGTGGGGGAGTCTAGGACCAGAGGACACAGGTAGAGTGGATGTGGAGAGGATGATTCCTATAGTCGGTGAGTCTAGGACCAGAGGACACAGATAGAGTGGATGTGGAGAGGATGTTTCCTGTCGTGGGGGAGTCTAGGACGAGAGGACACAGATAGAGTGGATGTGGAGTGGATGTTTCCTATAGTGGGGGGAGTCTAGGACCAGAGGACACAGATAGAGTGGATGTGGAGAGAGTGTTTCATCTGGTGGGGAGTCTAGGACCAGAGGACACAGATAGAGTGGATGTGGAGAGGATGTTTCCTATAGTGGGGGGAGTCTCGGACCAGAGGACACAGATAGAGTGGATGTGGAGAGAATGTTTCCTGTAGTGGGGGGGGGGTCTAGGACCAGAGGACACAGATAGAGTGGATGTGGAGAGGATGTTTCCTGTAGTGGGGGAGTCTCGGACCAGAGGACACGGATAGAGTGGATGTGGAGAGGCTTTTTCCTATAGTGGGGGAGTCTCGGACCAGAGGACACAGATAGAGTGGATGTGGAGAGGATGTTGCCTGTAGTGGGTGAGTCTAGGACCAGAGGACACAGATAGAGTGGATGTGGAGAAGATGTTTCCTGTGGTGGAGGAGTCTCGGACCAGAGGACACAGATAGAGTGGATGTGGAGAGGATGTTTCCTGTAGTGGGTGGAGTCCAGGACCAGTGGACACAGTTAGAGTAGATGTGGAGAGGATGTTTCCTGTAGTGGGGGAGTCTCGGACCAGAGGACACAGATGGAGTGGATGTGGAGAGGATGTTTCCTGTAGTGGGGGAGTCTAGGACCAGAGGACACAGATAGAGTGGATGTGGAGAGGATGTTTCCTGTAGTGCGGGAGTCTCGGACCAGAGGACACAGATAGAGTGGATGTGGAAAGGATGATTCCTGTAGTGGGGGAGTCTAGGACCAGAGGACACAGACAGAGTGGATGTGGAGAGGATGTTTCCTGCAATGGGGGAGTCTCGGCCCAGAGGACACAGATAGAGTGGATGTGGAGAGAATGTTTCCTGTAGTGGGGGGGGGGGGCTAGGACCAGTGGACACAGATAGAGTGGATGTGGAGAGGATGTTTCCTGTAGTGGGGGGAGTCGAGGACCAGTGGACACAGATAGAGTGGATGTGGAGAGGATGTTTCCTATAGTGGGTGAGTCTAGGACCAGAGGATATCGATGGAGTGGATGTGGAGAGGATGTTGCCTGTAGTGCGGGAGTCTAGGACCAGAGGACACAGGTAGAGTGGATGTGGAGAGGATGATTCCTATAGTCCTGGAGTCTAGGACCAGAGGACACAGATAGAGTGGATGTGGAGAAGATGTTTCCTGTCGTGGGGGAGTCTAGGACCAGAGGACACAGATAGAGAGGATGTGGAGTGGATGTTTCCTATAGTCGGGGAGTCTTGGACCAGAGGACACATAGAGTGAATGTGGAGAGGATGTTTCCTATAGTGGGGGGAGTCTAGGACCAGAGGACACAGATAGAGTGGATGTGGAGAGAGTGTTTCATCTGGTGGGGAGTCTAGGACGAGAGGACACTGATAGAGTGGATGTGGAGAGGATGTTTCCTATAGTGGGTGAGTCTAGGACCAGAGGATACCGATGGAGTGGATGTGGAGAGGATGTTGCCTGTAGTGGGGGAGTCTAGGACCAGAGGACACAGGTAGAGTGGATGTGGAGAGGATGATTCCTATAGTCGGTGAGTCTAGGACCAGAGGACACAGATAGAGTGGATGTGGAGAGGATGTTTCCTGTCGTGGGGGAGTCTAGGACGAGAGGACACAGATAGAGTGGATGTGGAGTGGATGTTTCCTATAGTGGGGGGAGTCTAGGACCAGAGGACACAGATAGAGTGGATGTGGAGAGGATGTTTCCTGTAGTGGGGAGTCTAGGACCAGAGGACACAGATAGAGTGGATGTGGAGAGGATGTTTCCTATAGTGGGGGGAGTCTAGGACCAGAGGACACAGATAGAGTGGATGTGGAGAGGATGTTTCCTGTAGTGGGGGGGTCTAGGACCAGAGGACACAGATAGAGTGGATGTGGAGAGGATGTTTCCTGTAGTGGGGGAGTCTCGGACCAGAGGACACGGATAGAGTGGATGTGGAGAGGCTGTTTCCTATAGTGGGGGAGTCTCGGACCAGAGGACACAGATAGAGTGGATGTGGAGAGGATGTTGCCTGTAGTGGGTGAGTCTAGGACCAGAGGACACAGATAGAGTGGATGTGGAGAAGATGTTTCCTGTGTGGGGGAGTCTGGACCAGAGGACACAGATAGAGTGGATGTGGAGAGGATGTTTCCTGTAGTGGGGGAGTCTAGGACCAGAGGACACAGATAGAGTGGATGTGGAGAGGATGTTTCCTGTAGTGGGGGAGTCTAGGACCAGAGGACACAGATAGAGTGGATGTGGAGAGGATGTTTCCTGTAGTGGGGGAGTCTAGGACCAGAGGACACAGATAGAGTGGATGTGGAGAGGATGTTTCCTGTAGTGGGGGAGTCTGGACCAGAGGACACAGATAGAGTGGATGTGGAGAGGATGTTTCCTGTAGTGGGGGAGTCTAGGACCAGAGGACACAGACAGAGTGGATGTGGAGAGGATGTTTCCTGCAATGGGGGAGTCTCGGCCCAGAGGACACAGATAGAGTGGATGAGGAGAGAATGTTTCCTGTAGTGGGGGGGGGGGGCTAGGACCAGTGGACACAGATAGAGTGGATGTGGAGAGGATGTTTCCTGTAGTGGGGGGAGTCGAGGACCAGTGGACACAGATAGAGTGGATGTGGAGAGGATGTTTCCTGTAGTGGGTGAGTCTAGGACCAGAGGACACAGATAGAGTGGATGTGGAGAGGATGTTTCCTGCAGTGGGGTAGTGTAGGACCAGAGGACACAGATAGAGTGGATGTGGAGAGGATGTTTCCTTTAGTGGGAGATTCTCGGACCAGAGGACACAGATAGAGTGGATGTGGAGAGGATGTTGCCTGTAGTGGGGGAGTCTAGGACCAGAGGACACAGGTAAAGTGGATGTGGAGAGGATGATTCCTATAGTCGGGGAGTCGAGGACCAGAGGACACAGATAGAGTGGATGTGGAGAGGATGTTTCCTGTAGTGGGGGAGTCTAGGACCAGAGGACACAGATAGAGTGGATGTGGAGAGGATGTTTCCTATAGTCGGGGAGTCTAGGACCAGAGGACACAGATAGAGTGAATGTGGAGAGGATGTTTCCAATAGTGGGGGGAGTCTGGGACCAGAGGACACAGACAGAGTGGATGTGGAGAGAATGTTTCCTGTAGTGGGGGGGGGGGGGGGCTAGGACCAGAGGACACAGATAGAGTGGATGTGGAGAGGATGTTTCCTGTAGTGGGGGAGTCTCGGACCAGAGGACACAGATAGAGTGGGTGTGGAGAGGATGTTTCCTGTGTTGAGCGAGTCTCGGACCAGAGGACACAGATAGAGTGGATGTGGAGAGGATGTTTCCTGTAGTGGGTGAGTCTAGGACCAGAGGACACAGATAGAGTGGATGTGGAGAGGATGTTTCCTGTAGTGGGGGAGTCTAGGACCAGAGGACACAGACAGAGTGGATGTGGAGAGGATGTGTCCTGTAGTGGGGGAGTGTAGGACCAGAGGACACAGATAGAGTGGATGTGGAGAGGATGTTTCCTTTAGTGGGAGATTCTCGGACCAGAGGACACAGATAGAGTGGATGTGGAGAGGATGTTGCCTGTAGTGGGGGAGTCTAGGACCAGAGGACACAGATAGAGTGGATGTGGAGAGGATGTTTCCTGTAGTGGGGAGTCTAGGACCAGAGGACACAGATAGAGTGGATGTGGAGAGGATGTTTCCTATAGTGGGGGAGTCTAGGACCAGAGGACACAGATAGAGTGGATGTGGAGAGAATGTTCCTGTAGTGGGGGAGTCTAGGACCAGAGGACACAGATAGAGTGGATGTGGAGAGGATGTTTCCTGTAGTGTGGGGAGTCTAGGACCAGAGGACACAGATAGAGTGGATGTGGAGAGGATGTTTCCTGTGTGGGGGAGTCTAGGACCAGAGGACACAGATAGAGTGTGGAGAGGATGTTTCCTGTAGTGGGGGAGTCTAGGACCAGAGGACACAGATAGAGTGGATGTGGAGAGGATGTTTCCTGTAGTGGGGGAGTCTAGGACCAGAGGACACAGATAGAGTGGATGTGGAGAGGATGTTTCCTGTAGTGGGGGAGTCTAGGACCAGAGGACACAGATAGAGTGGATGTGGAGAGGATGTTTCCTGTAGTGGGGGAGTCTAGGACCAGAGGACACAGATAGAGTGGATGTGGAGAGGATGTTTCCTGTAGTGGGGGAGTCTGGACCAGAGGACACAGATAGAGTGGATGTGGAGAGGATGTTTCCTGTAGTGGGGGAGTCTGGACCAGAGGACACAGATAGAGTGGATGTGGAGAGAATGTTTCCTGTAGTGGGGGGGGGGGGGCTAGGACCAGAGGACACAGATAGAGTGGATGTGGAGAGGATGTTTCCTGTAGTGGGGGGAGTCGAGGACCAGTGGACACAGACAGAGTGGATGTGGAGAGGATGTTTCCTGTAGTGGGTGAGTCTAGGACCAGAGGACACAGATAGAGTGGATGTGGAGAGGATGTTTCCTGTAGTGGGGGAGTCTAGGACCAGAGGACACAGACAGAGTGGATGTGGAGAGGATGTGTCCTGTAGTGGGGGAGTGTAGGACCAGAGGACACAGATAGAGTGGATGTGGAGAGGATGTTTCCTGTAGTGGGGGAGTCTGGACCAGAGGACACAGATAGAGTGGATGTGGAGAGGATGTTTCCTGTAGTGGGGGAGTCTAGGACCAGAGGACACAGATAGAGTGGATGTGGAGAGGATGTTTCCTGTAGTGGGGGAGTCTAGGACCAGAGGACACAGATAGAGTGGATGTGGAGAGGATGTTTCCTGTCGTGGGGGAGTGTAGGACCAGAGGACACAGATAGAGTGGATGTGGAGAGGATGTTTCCTGTAGTGGGGGAGTCTAGGACCAGAGGACACAGATAGAGTGGATGTGGAGAGGATGTTTCCTGTAGTGGGGGAGTCTGGGACCAGAGGACACAGATAGAGTGGATGTGGAGAGGATGTTTCCTGTAGTGGGGAGTCTAGGACCAGAGGACACAGATAGAGTGGATGTGGAGAGGATGTTTCCTGTAGTGGGGGAGTCTCGGACCAGAGGACACAGATAGAGTGGATGTGGAGAGAATATTTCCTGTAGTGGGGTGGTCTAGGACCAGAGGACACAGATAGAGTGGATGTGGAGAGGATGTTTCCTGTAGTGGGGGAGTCTCGGACCAGAGGACGCAGATAGAGTGGATGTGGAGAGGCTGTTTCCTAGAGTGGAGGAGTCTCGGACCAGAGGACACAGATAGAGTGGATGTGGAGAGGATGTTTCCTGTAGTGGGTGGAGTCCAGGACCAGTGGACACAGTTAGAGTAGATGTGGAGAGAATGTTTCCTGTAGTGGGGGGGGGGGGTGGCTAGGACCAGAGGACACAGATAGAGTGGATGTGGAGAGGATGTTTCCTGTAGTGGGGGGAGTCTCGGACCAGAGGACACAGATAGAGTGGATGTGGAGAGAATGTTTCCTGTAGTGGGGGGGGGGGTCTAGGACCAGAGGACACAGATAGAGTGGATGTGGAGAGGATGTTTCCTGTAGTGGGGGAGTCTCGGACCAGAGGACACGGATAGAGTGGATGTGGAGAGGCTGTTTCCTATAGTGGGGGAGTCTCGGACCAGAGGACACAGATAGAGTGGATGTGGAGAGGATGTTGCCTGTAGTGGGTGAGTCTAGGACCAGAGGACACAGATAGAGTGGATGTGGAGAAGATGTTTCCTGTGGTGGAGGAGTCTCGGACCAGAGGACACAGATAGAGTGGATGTGGAGAGGATGTTTCCTGTAGTGGGTGGAGTCCAGGACCAGTGGACACAGTTAGAGTAGATGTGGAGAGGATGTTTCCTGTAGTGGGGGAGTCTCGGACCAGAGGACACAGATGGAGTGGATGTGGAGAGGATGTTTCCTGTAGTGGGGGAGTCTAGGACCAGAGGACACAGATAGAGTGGATGTGGAGAGGATGTTTCCTGTAGTGGGGGAGTCTAGGACCAGAGGACACAGATAGAGTGGATGTGGAGAGGATGTTTCCTGTAGTGGGGGAGTCTAGGACCAGAGGACACAGATAGAGTGGATGTGGAGAGGATGTTTCCTGTAGTGGGGGAGTCTGGACCAGAGGACACAGATAGAGTGGATGTGGAGAGGATGTTTCCTGTAGTGGGGGGGGGGGGGCTAGGACCAGAGGACACAGATAGAGTGGATGTGGAGAGGATGTTTCCTGTAGTGGGGGGAGTCGAGGACCAGTGGACACAGATAGAGTGGATGTGGAGAGGATGTTTCCTGTAGTGGGTGAGTCTAGGACCAGAGGACACAGATAGAGTGGATGTGGAGAGGATGTTTCCTGCAGTGGGGTAGTGTAGGACCAGAGGACACAGATAGAGTGGATGTGGAGAGGATGTTTCCTTTAGTGGGAGATTCTCGGACCAGAGGACACAGATAGAGTGGATGTGGAGAGGATGTTGCCTGTAGTGGGGGAGTCTAGGACCAGAGGACACAGATAGAGTGGATGTGGAGAGGATGTTTCCTATAGTGGGGAGTCTAGGACCAGAGGACACAGATAGAGTGGATGTGGAGAGGATGTTTCCTGTCGTGGGGGAGTCTAGGACCAGAGGACACAGATAGAGTGGATGTGGAGAGGATGTTTCCTATAGTGGGGGAGTCTAGGACCAGAGGACACAGATAGAGTGGATGTGGAGAGGATGTTTCCTGTAGTGGGGGGAGTCTGGACCAGAGGACACAGACAGAGTGGATGTGGAGAGATGTTTCCTGTAGTGGGGGAGTCTAGGACCAGAGGACACAGATAGAGTGGATGTGGAGAGGATGTTTCCTGTAGTGGGGGAGTCTGGACCAGAGGACACAGATAGAGTGGATGTGGAGAGGATGTTTCCTGTAGTGAGGGAGTCTGGACCAGAGGACACAGATAGAGTGGATGTGGAGAGGATGTTTCCTGTAGTGGGGAGTCTAGGACCAGAGGACACAGATAGAGTGGATGTGGAGAGGATGTTTCCTGTAGTGGGGGAGTCTAGGACCAGAGGACACAGATAGAGTGGATGTGGAGAGGATGTTTCCTGTAGTGGGGGAGTCTAGGACCAGAGGACACAGATAGAGTGGATGTGGAGAGGATGTTTCCTTTAGTGGGAGATTCTCGGACCAGAGGACACAGATAGAGTGGATGTGGAGAGGATGTTGCCTGTAGTGGGGGAGTCTAGGACCAGAGGACACAGGTAGAGTGGATGTGGAGAGGATGTTTCCTTTAGTGGGAGATTCTCGGACCAGAGGACACTGATAGAGTGGATGTGGAGAGGAAGTTTCCTATAGTGGGGGAGTCTAGAACCAGAGGATACCGATGGAGTGGATGTGGAGAGAATGTTGCCTGTAGTGGGGGAGTCTAGGACCAGAGGACACAGGTAGAGTGGATGTGGAGAGGATGATTCCTATAGTCGGGGAGTCTAGGAACAGAGGACACAGATAGAGTGGATGTGGAGAGGATGTTTCCTGTCGTGGGGGAGTCTAGGACCAGAGGACACAGATAGAATGGATGTGGAGAGGATGTTTCCTATAGTCGGGGAGTCTAGGACCAGAGGACACAGATAGAGTGGATGTGGAGAGAGTGTTTCCTCTAGTGGGGAGTCTAGGACCAGAGGACACAGA
This sequence comes from Mobula hypostoma, assembly GCF_963921235.1. Lineage (NCBI taxonomy): Eukaryota > Metazoa > Chordata > Chondrichthyes > Myliobatiformes > Myliobatidae > Mobula > Mobula hypostoma. The sequence goes on along the minus strand of NW_026948189.1, from coordinate 48,609 downwards.
TAGAGTGGATGTGGAGAGGATGTCTCCTGTAGTGGGGGAGTCTCGGACCAGAGGACACAGATAGAGTGGATGTGGAGAGAATGTTTCCTGTAGTGGGGGAGTCTAGGACAAGAGGACACAGATAGAGTGGATGTGGAGAGGATGTTTCCTGTAGTGGGGGAGTCTCGGACCAGAGGACACAGATAGAGTGGGTGTGGAGAGGATGTTTCCTGTGTTGAGCGAGTCTGGACCAGAGGACACAGATAGAGTGGATGTGGAGAGGATGTTTCCTGTAGTGGGGGGGTCTAGGACCAGAGGACACAGATAGAGTGGATGTGGAGAGGATGTTTCCTGTAGTGGGGGGAGTCGAGGACCAGTGGACACAGACAGAGTGGATGTGGAGAGGATGTTTCCTGTAGTGGGTGAGTCTAGGACCAGAGGACACAGATAGAGTGGATGTGGAGAGGATGTTTCCTGTAGTGGGGGAGTCTAGGACCAAAGGACACAGACAGAGTGGATGTGGAGAGGATGTGTCCTGTAGTGGGGGAGTGTAGGACCAGAGGACACAGATAGAGTGGATGTGGAGAGGATGTTTCCTTTAGTGGGAGATTCTCGGACCAGAGGACACAGATAGAGTGGATGTGGAGAGGATGTTGCCTGTAGTGGGGGAGTCTAGAACCAGAGGACACAGGTACAGTGGATGTGGAGAGGATGATTCCTATAGTCGGGGAGTCTAGGACCAGAGGACACAGATAGAGTGGATGTGGAGAGGATGTTTCCTGTCGTGGGGGAGTGTAGGACCAGAGGACACAGATAGAGTGGATGTGGAGAGGATGTTTCCTATAGTCGGGGAGTCTAGGACCAGAGGAGACAGATAGAGTGAATGTGGAGAGGATGTTTCCAATAGTGGGGGCAGTCTGGGACCAGAGGACACAGATAGAGTGGATGTGGAGAGAGTGTTTCCTCTAGTGGGGAGTCTAGGACCAGAGGACACAGATAGAGTGGATGTGGAGAGGATGTTTCCTGTAGTGGGGGAGTCTGGACCAGAGGACACAGATAGAGTGGATGTGGAGAGGATGTTTCCTGTAGTGGGGGGTCTAGGACCAGAGGACACAGATAGAGTGGATGTGGAGAGGATGTTTCCTGTAGTGGGGGAGTCTAGGACCAGAGGACACAGATAGAGTGGATGTGGAGAGGATGTTTCCTAGTAGTGGGGAGTCTCGGACCAGAGGACACAGATAGAGTGGATGTGGAGAGGATGTTTCCTGTAGTGGGGGAGTCTAGGACCAGAGGACACAGATAGAGTGGATGTGGAGAGGATGTTTCCTGTAGTGGGGGGGGGGGCTAGGACCAGAGGACACAGATAGAGTGGATGTGGAGAGGATGTTTCCTGTAGTGGGGGAGTCTAGGACCAGAGGACACAGATAGAGTGGATGTGGAGAGGATGTTTCCTGTAGTGGGGGAGTCTAGGACCAGAGGACACAGATAGAGTGGATGTGGAGAGGATGTTTCCTGTAGTGGGGGAGTCTAGGACCAGAGGACACAGATAGAGTGGATGTGGAGAGGATGTTTCCTGTAGTGGGGGAGTCTAGGACCAGAGGACACAGATAGAGTGGATGTGGAGAGGATGTTTCCTGTAGTGGGGGAGTCTAGGACCAGAGGACACAGATAGAGTGGATGTGGAGAGGATGTTTCCTGTAGTGGGGGAGTCTAGACCAGAGGACACAGATAGAGTGGATGTGGAGAGGATGTTTCCTATAGTGGGGAGTCTAGGACCAGAGGACACAGATAGAGTGGATGTGGAGAGGATGTTTCCTGTCGTGGGGGAGTCTAGGACCAGAGGACACAGATAGAGTGGATGTGGAGAGGATGTTTCCTATAGTCGGGGAGTCTAGGACCAGAGGACACAGATAGAGTGAATGTGGAGAGGATGTTTCCAATAGTGGGGGCAGTCTGGGACCAGAGGACACAGATAGAGTGGATGTGGAGAGAGTGTTTCCTCTAGTGGGGAGTCTAGGACCAGAGGACACAGATAGAGTGGATGTGGAGAGGATGTTTCCTGTAGTGGGGGAGTCTCGGACCAGAGGACACAGATAGAGTGGATGTGGAGAGAATATTTCCTGTAGTGGGGTGGTCTAGGACCAGAGGACACAGATAGAGTGGATGTGGAGAGGATGTTTCCTGTAGTGGGGGAGTCTCGGACCAGAGGACGCAGATAGAGTGGATGTGGAGAGGCTGTTTCCTAGAGTGGAGGAGTCTCGGACCAGAGGACACAGATAGAGTGGATGTGGAGAGGATGTTTCCTGTAGTGGGTGGAGTCCAGGACCAGTGGACACAGTTAGAGTAGATGTGGAGAGGATGTTTCCTGTAGTGGGGGAGTCTCGGACCAGAGGACACAGATGCAGTGGATGTGGAGAGGATGTTTCCTGTAGTGGGGGAGTCTAGGACCAGAGGGCACAGATAGAGTGGATGTGGAGAGGATGTTTCCTGTAGTGCGGGAGTCTCGGACCAGAGGACACAGATAGAGTGGATGTGGAAAGGATGATTCCTGTAGTGGGGGAGTCTAGGACCAGAGGACACAGACAGAGTGGATGTGGAGAGGATGTTTCCTGCAATGGGGGAGTCTCGGCCCAGAGGACACAGATAGAGTGGATGTGGAGAGAATGTTTCCTGTAGTGGGGGGGGGGGGCTAGGACCAGAGGACACAGATAGAGTGGATGTGGAGAGGATGTTTCCTGCAGTGGGGTAGTGTAGGACCAGAGGACACAGATAGAGTGGATGTGGAGAGGATGTTTCCTTTAGTGGGAGATTCTCGGACCAGAGGACACAGATAGAGTGGATGTGGAGAGGATGTTGCCTGTAGTGGGGGAGTCTAGGACCAGAGGACACAGGTAAAGTGGATGTGGAGAGGATGATTCCTATAGTCGGGGAGTCGAGGACCAGAGGACACAGATAGAGTGGATGTGGAGAGGATGTTTCCTGTCGTGGGGGAGTCTAGGACCAGAGGACACAGATAGAGTGGATGTGGAGAGGATGTTTCCTATAGTGGGGAGTCTAGGACCAGAGGACACAGATAGAGTGGATGTGGAGAGGATGTTTCCTGTAGTGGGGGAGTCTGGGACCAGAGGACACAGACAGAGTGGATGTGGAGAGGATGTTTCCTGTAGTGGGGGAGTCTGGACCAGAGGACACAGATAGAGTGGATGTGGAGAGGATGTTTCCTGTAGTGGGGGAGTCTAGGACCAGAGGACACAGATAGAGTGGATGTGGAGAGGATGTTTACTGTAGTGGTGGAGTCTAGGACCAGAGGACACAGATAGAGTGGATGTGGAGAGGATGTTTCCTGTAGTGGGAGAGTCTAGGACCAGAGGACACAGATAGAATGGATGTGGAGAGGATGTTTCCTGTATTGGGGGAGTCTAGGACCAGAGGACACAGATAGAGTGGATGTGGAGAGGATGTTTCCTTTAGTGGGAGATTCTCGGACCAGAGGACACGGATAGAGTGGATGTGGAGAGCATGTTTCCGATAGTGGGTGAGTCTAGGACCAGAGGATACCGATGGAGTGGATGTGGAGAGGATGTTGCCTGTAGTGGGGGAGTCTAGGACCAGAGGACACAGGTAGAGTGGATGTGGAGAGGATGATTCCTATAGTGGGGAGTCTAGGACCAGAGGACACAGATAGAGTGGATGTGGAGAGGATGTTTCCTGTAGTGGGGGAGTCTAGGACCAGAGGACACAGATAGAGTGGTTGTGGAGTGGATGTTTCCTATAGTCGGGGAGTCTAGGACCAGAGGACACAGATAGAGTGAATGTGGAGAGGATGTTTCCTATAGTGGGGGGAGTCTAGGACCAGAGGACACACATAGAGTGGATGTGGAGAGGATGTTTCCTATAGTGGGGGGAGTCTCGGACCAGAGGACACAGATAGAGTGGATATGGAGAGAATGTTTCCTGTAGTGGGGGGTCTAGGACCAGAGGACACAGATAGAGTGGATGTGGAGAGGATGTTTCCTGTAGTGGGGGAGTCTCGGACCAGAGGACACAGATAGAGTGGATGTGGAGAGGATGTTTCCTATAGTGGGGGAGTCTGGACCAGAGGACACAGATAGAGTGGATGTGGAGAGGATGTTTCCTGTAGTGGGGGAGTCTAGGACCAGAGGACACAGATAGAGTGGATGTGGAGAGGATGTTTCCTGTAGTGGGGGGTCTAGGACCAGAGGACACAGACAGAGTGGATGTGGAGAGTATGTTTCCTGTGGTGGGGTGTCTCGGACCAGAGGACATAGATAGAGTGGGTGTGGAGAGGATGTTTCCGGTAGTGGGGGAAGTCTAGGACCAGAGGACAAAGATAGAGTGGATGTGGAGAGGATGTTTCCTGTAGTGGGAGAGTCTAGGACCAGAGGACACAGATAGAGTGGATGTGGAGAGGATGTTTCCTATAGTCGGGGAGTCTAGGACCAGAGGACACAGATAGAGTGAATGTGGAGAGGATGTTTCCAATAGTGGGGGCAGTCTGGGACCAGAGGACACAGATAGAGTGGATGTGGAGAGAGTGTTTCCTCTAGTGGGGAGTCTAGGACCAGAGGACACAGATAGAGTGGATGTGGAGAGGATGTTTCCTGTAGTGGGGGAGTCTCGGACCAGAGGACACAGATAGAGTGGATGTGGAGAGAATATTTCCTGTAGTGGGGTGGTCTAGAACCAGAGGACACAGATAGAGTGGATGTGGAGAGGATGTTTCCTGTAGTGGGGGAGTCTCGGACCAGAGGACGCAGATAGAGTGGATGTGGAGAGGCTGTTTCCTAGAGTGGAGGAGTCTCGGACCAGAGGACACAGATAGAGTGGATGTGGAGAGGATGTTTCCTGTAGTGGGTGGAGTCCAGGACCAGTGGACACAGTTAGAGTAGATGTGGAGAGGATGTTTCCTGTAGTGGGGGAGTCTCGGACCAGAGGACACAGATGCAGTGGATGTGGAGAGGATGTTTCCTGTAGTGGGGGAGTCTAGGACCAGAGGACACAGATAGAGTGGATGTGGAGAGGATGTTTCCTGTAGTGCGGGAGTCTCGGACCAGAGGACACAGATAGAGTGGATGTGGAAAGGATGATTCCTGTAGTGGGGGAGTCTAGGACCAGAGGACACAGACAGAGTGGATGTGGAGAGGATGTTTCCTGTAGTGGGGGAGTCTCGGACCAGAGGACACAGATAGAGTGGATGTGGAGAGAATGTTTCCTGTAGTGGGGGGGTAGGACCAGAGGACACAGATAGAGTGGATGTGGAGAGGATGTTTCCTGTAGTGGGGGGAGTCGAGGACCAGTGGACACAGATAGAGTGGATGTGGAGAGGATGTTTCCTGCAGTGGGGTAGTGTAGGACCAGAGGACACAGATAGAGTGGATGTGGAGAGGATGTTTCCTTTAGTGGGAGATTCTCGGACCAGAGGACACAGATAGAGTGGATGTGGAGAGGATGTTGCCTGTAGTGGGGGAGTCTAGGACCAGAGGACACAGGTAAAGTGGATGTGGAGAGGATGATTCCTATAGTCGGGGAGTCGAGGACCAGAGGACACAGATAGAGTGGATGTGGAGAGGATGTTTCCTGTCGTGGGGGAGTCTAGGACCAGAGGACACAGATAGAGTGGATGTGGAGAGGATGTTTCCTATAGTCGGGGAGTCTAGGACCAGAGAACACAGATAGAGTGAATGTGGAGAGGATGTTTCCAATAGTGGGGGGAGTCTGGGACCAGAGGACACAGACAGAGTGGATGTGGAGAGGCTGTTTCCTAGAGTGGGGGAGTCTCGGACCAGAGGACACAGATAGAGTGGATGTGGAGAGGATGTTTCCTGTAGTGGGTGGAGTCCAGGACCAGTGGACACAGATAGAGTGGATGTGGAGAGGATGTTTCCTGTAGTGGGAGAGTCTAGGACCAGAGGACACAGATAGAATGGATGTGGAGAGGATGTTTCCTGTATTGGGGGAGTCTAGGACCAGAGGACACAGATAGAGTGGATGTGGAGAGGATGTTTCCTGTAGTGGGGGGTCTAGGACCAGAGGATACCGATGGAGTGGATGTGGAGAGGTTGTTGCCTGTAGTGGGGGAGTCTAGGACCAGAGGACACAGGTAGAGTGGATGTGGAGAGGATGATTCCTATAGTCGGGGAGTCTAGGAACAGAGGACACAGATAGAGTGGATGTGGAGAGGATGTTTCCTGTCGTGGGGGAGTCTAGGACCAGAGGACACAGATAGAGTGGATGTGGAGTGGATGTTTCCTATAGTCGGGGAGTCTAGGACCAGAGGACACAGATAGAGTGAATGTGGAGAGGATGTTTCCTATAGTGGGGGGAGTCTAGGACCAGAGGACACACATAGAGTGGATGTGGAGAGGATGTTTCCTATAGTGGGGGGAGTCTCGGACCAGAGGACACAGATAGAGTGGATATGGAGAGAATGTTTCCTGTAGTGGGGGGTCTAGGACCAGAGGAAACAGATAGAGTGGATGTGGAGATGATGTTTCCTGTAGTGGGGGAGTCTCGGACCAGAGGACACAGATAGAGTGGATGTGGAGAGGCTGTTTCCTATAGTGGGGGAGTCTCGGACCAGAGGACACAAATACAGTGGATGTGGAGAGGATGTTTCCTGTAGTGGGTGAGTCTAGGACCAGAGGACACAGATAGAGTGGATGTGGAGAGGATGTTTCCTGTAGTGGGGGGGTCTAGGACCAGAGGACACAGACAGAGTGGATGTGGAGAGTATGTTTCCTGTGGTGGGGTGTCTCGGACCAGAGGACATAGATAGAGTGGGTGTGGAGAGGATGTTTCCGGTAGTGGGGGAAGTCTAGGACCAGAGGACAAAGATAGAGTGGATGTGGAGAGGATGTTTCCTGTAGTGGGAGAGTCTAGGACCAGAGGACACAGATAGAGTGGATGTGGCGAGGATGTTTCCTGTAGTGGGAGAGTCTAGGACCAGAGGACACAGATAGAATGGATGTGGAGTGGATGTTTCCTGTAGTAGGGGAGTCTAGGTCCAGAGGACACAGATAGAGTGGATGTGGAGAGGATGTTTCCTTTAGTGGGAGATTCTCGGACCAGAGGACACAGATAGAGTGGATGTGGAGAGGATGTTTCCTATAGTGGGTGAGTCTAGGACCAGAGGATACCGATGGAGTGGATGTGGAGAGGTTGTTGCCTGTAGTGGGGGAGTCTAGGACCAGAGGACACAGGTAGAGTGGATGTGGAGAGGATGATTCCTATAGTCGGGGAGTCTAGGACCAGAGGACACAGATAGAGTGGATGTGGAGAGGATGTTTCCTGTCGTGGGGGAGTCTAGGACCAGAGGACACAGATAGAGTGGATGTGGAGTGGATGTTTCATATAGTCGGGGAGTCTAGGACCAGAGGACACATAGAGTGAATGTGGAGAGGATGTTTCCTATAGTGGAGGGAGTCTAGGACCAGAGGACACAGATAGAGTGGATGTGGAGAGGATGTTTCCTGTAGTGGGAGAGTCTAGGATCAGAGGACACAGATAGAGTGGATGTGGAGAGGATGTTTCCTGTAGTGGGAGACTCTAGGACCAGAGGACACAGATAGAATGGATGTGGAGAGGATGTTTCCTGTAGTGGGGGAGTCTAGGTCCAGAGGACACAGATAGAGTGGATGTGGAGAGGATGTTTCCTATAGTCGGGGAGTCTAGGACCAGAGGACACATAGAGTGAATGTGGAGAGGATGTTTCCTATAGTGGGGGGAGTCTAGGACCAGAGGACACAGATAGAGTGGATGTGGAGAGAGTGTTTCATCTGGTGGGGAGTCTAGGACCAGAGGACACTGATAGAGTGGATGTGGAGAGGATGTTTCCTATAGTGGGTGAGTCTAGGACCAGAGGATACCGATGGAGTGGATGTGGAGAGGATGTTGCCTGTAGTGGGGGAGTCTAGGAACAGAGGACACAGGCAGAGTGGATGTGGAGAGGATGATTCCTATAGTCGGGGAGTCTAGGACCAGAGGACACAGATAGAGTGGATGTGGAGAGGATGTTTCCTGTCGTGGGGGATTCTAGGACCAGAGGACACAGATAGAGTGGATGTGGAGTGGATGTTTCCTATAGTCGGGGAGTCTAGGACCAGAGGACACTGATAGAGTGAATGTGGAGAGGATGTTTCCTATAGTGGGGGGAGTCTAGGACCAGAGGACACAGATAGAGTGGATGTGGAGAGAGTGTTTCATCTGGTGGGGAGTCTAGGACCAGAGGACACAGATAGGGTGGATGTGGAGAGAATGTTTCCTGTAGTGGGGGGGTCTAGGACCAGAGGACACAGATAGAGTGGATGTGGAGAGGATGTTTCCTGTAGTGGGGGAGTCTCGGACCAGAGGACACAGATAGAGTGGGTGTGGAGAGGCTGTTTCCTATAGTGGGGGAGTCTCGGACCAGAGGACACAGATAGAGTGGATGTGGAGAGGATGTTTCCTGTAGTGGGTGAGTCTAGGACCAGAGGACAAAGATAGAGTGGATGTGGAGAGTATGCTTCCTGTGGTGGGGGAGTCGGACCAGAGGACATAGATAGAGTGGGTGTGGAGATGATGTTTCCGGTAGTGGGGGAAGTCTAGGACCAGAGGACACAGATAGAGTGGATGTGGAGAGGATGTTTCCTGTAGTGGGAGAGTCTAGGACCAGAGGACACAGATAGAGTGGATGTGGAGAGGATGTTTCCTGTACTGGGAGAGTCTAGGACCAGAGGACACAGATAGAATGGATGTGGAGAGGATGTTTCCTGTAGTGGGGGAGTCTAGGTCCAGAGGACACAGATAGAGTGGATGTGGAGAGGATGTTTCCTTTAGTGGGAGAGTTCTGGACCAGAGGACACAGATAGAGTGGAAGTGGAGAGGATGTTTCCTATAGTGGGTGAGTCTAGGACCAGAGGATATCGATGGAGTGGATGTGGAGAGGATGTTGCCTGTAGTGCGGGAGTCTAGGACCAGAGGACACAGGTAGAGTGGATGTGGAGAGGATGATTCCTATAGTCCTGGAGTCTAGGACCAGAGGACACAGATAGAGTGGATGTGGAGAAGATGTTTCCTGTCGTGGGGGAGTCTAGGACCAGAGGACACAGATAGAGTGGATGTGGAGTGGATGTTTCCTATAGTCGGGGAGTCTTGGACCAGAGGACACCTAGAGTGAATGTGGAGAGGATGTTTCCTATAGTGGGGGGAGTCTAGGACCAGAGGACACAGATAGAGTGGATGTGGAGAGAGTGTTTCATCTGGTGGGGAGTCTAGGACGAGAGGACACTGATAGAGTGGATGTGGAGAGGATGTTTCCTATAGTGGGTGAGTCTAGGACCAGAGGATACCGATGGAGTGTATGTGGAGAGGATGTTGCCTGTAGTGGGGGAGTCTAGGACCAGAGGACACAGGTAGAGTGGATGTGGAGAGGATGTTTCCTGTCGTGGGGGAGTCTAGGACCAGAGGACACAGATAGAGTGGATGTGGAGTGGATGTTTCCTGTAGTGGGAGACTCTAGGACCAGAGGACACAGATAGAATGGATGTGGAGAGGATGTTTCCTGTAGTGGGGGAGTCTAGGTCCAGAGGACACAGATAGAGTGGATGTGGAGAGGATGTTTCCTATAGTCGGGGAGTCTAGGACCAGAGGACACATAGAGTGAATGTGGAGAGGATGTTTCCTATAGTGGGGGGAGTCTAGGACCAGAGGACACAGATAGAGTGGATGTGGAGAGAGTGTTTCATCTGGTGGGGAGTCTAGGACGAGAGGACACTGATAGAGTGGATGTGGAGAGGATGTTTCCTATAGTGGGTGAGTCTAGGACCAGAGGATACCGATGGAGTGGATGTGGAGAGGATGTTGCCTGTAGTGGGGGAGTCTAGGAACAGAGGACACAGGCAGAGTGGATGTGGAGAGGATGATTCCTATAGTCGGGGAGTCTAGGACCAGAGGACACAGATAGAGTGGATGTGGAGAGGATGTTTCCTGTCGTGGGGGATTCTAGGACCAGAGGACACAGATAGAGTGGATGTGGAGTGGATGTTTCCTATAGTCGGGGAGTCTAGGACCAGAGGACACTGATAGAGTGAATGTGGAGAGGATGTTTCCTATAGTGGGGGGAGTCTAGGACCAGAGGACACAGATAGAGTGGATGTGGAGAGAGTGTTTCATCTGGTGGGGAGTCTAGGACCAGAGGACACAGATAGAGTGGATGTGGAGAGAATGTTTCCTGTAGTGGGGGGGTCTAGGACCAGAGGACACAGATAGAGTGGATGTGGAGAGGATGTTTCCTGTAGTGGGGGAGTCTCGGACCAGAGGACACAGATAGAGTGGGTGTGGAGAGGCTGTTTCCTATAGTGGGGGAGTCTCGGACCAGAGGACACAGATAGAGTGGATGTGGAGAGGATGTTTCCTGTAGTGGGTGAGTCTAGGACCAGAGGACAAAGATAGAGTGGATGTGGAGAGTATGCTTCCTGTGGTGGGGGAGTCGGACCAGAGGACATAGATAGAGTGGGTGTGGAGATGATGTTTCCGGTAGTGGGGGAAGTCTAGGACCAGAGGACACAGATAGAGTGGATGTGGAGAGGATGTTTCCTGTAGTGGGAGAGTCTAGGACCAGAGGACACAGATAGAGTGGATGTGGAGAGGATGTTTCCTGTACTGGGAGAGTCTAGGACAAGAGGACACAGATAGAATGGATGTGGAGAGGATGTTTCCTGTAGTGGGGGAGTCTAGGTCCAGAGGACACAGATAGAGTGGATGTGGAGAGGATGTTTCCTTTAGTGGGAGATTCTCGGACCAGAGGACACAGATAGAGTGGAAGTGGAGAGGATGTTTCCTATAGTGGGTGAGTCTAGGACCAGAGGATATCGATGGAGTGGATGTGGAGAGGATGTTGCCTGTAGTGCGGGAGTCTAGGACCAGAGGACACAGGTAGAGTGGATGTGGAGAGGATGATTCCTATAGTCCTGGAGTCTAGGACCAGAGGACACAGATAGAGTGGATGTGGAGAAGATGTTTCCTGTCGTGGGGGAGTCTAGGACCAGAGGACACAGATAGAGTGGATGTGGAGTGGATGTTTCCTATAGTCGGGGAGTCTTGGACCAGAGGACACCTAGAGTGAATGTGGAGAGGATGTTTCCTATAGTGGGGGGAGTCTAGGACCAGAGGACACAGATAGAGTGGATGTGGAGAGAGTGTTTCATCTGGTGGGGAGTCTAGGACGAGAGGACACTGATAGAGTGGATGTGGAGAGGATGTTTCCTATAGTGGGTGAGTCTAGGACCAGAGGATACCGATGGAGTGGATGTGGAGAGGATGTTGCCTGTAGTGGGGGAGTCTAGGACCAGAGGACACAGGTAGAGTGGATGTGGAGAGGATGATTCCTATAGTCGGGGAGTCTAGGAACAGAGGACACAGATAGAGTGGATGTGGAGAGGATGTTTCCTGTCGTGGGGGAGTCTAGGACCAGAGGACACAGATAGAGTGGATGTGGAGTGGATGTTTCCTATAGTCGGGGAGTCTAGGACCAGAGGACACAGATAGAGTGGATGTGGAGAGGATGTTTCCTGTAGTGGGGGAGTCTAGGACCGGAGGGTACAGATAGAGTGGATGTGGAGAGGATGTTTCCTGTAGTGACGGAGTTTAGGACCAGAGGACCCAGATAGAGTGGATGTGGAGAGAATGTTTCCTGTTGTGGGGGAGTCTAGGACCAGAGGACACAGATAGAGTGGATGTGGAGAGGATGTTTCCTGTAGTGGGGGAGTCTAGGACCAGAGGACACAGGTAGAGTGGATGTGGAGAGGATGTTTCCTGTCGTGGGGGAGTCTAGGACCAGAGGACACAGATAGAGTGGATGTGGAGTGGATGTTTCCTATAGTCGGGGAGTCTAGGACCAGAGGACACAGATAGAGTGAATGTGGAGAGGATGTTTCCTATAGTGGGGGGAGTCTAGGACCAGAGGACACACATAGAGTGGATGTGGAGAGGATGTTTCCTATAGTGGGGGGAGTCTCGGACCAGAGGACACAGATAGAGTGGATATGGAGAGAATGTTTCCTGTAGTGGGGGGGTCTAGGACCAGAGGACACAGATAGAGTGGATGTGGAGAGGATGTTTCCTGTAGTGGGGGAGTCTCGGACCAGAGGACACAAATACAGTGGATGTGGAGAGGATGTTTCCTGTAGTGGGTGAGTCTAGGACCAGAGGACACAGATAGAGTGGATGTGGAGAGGATGTTTCCTGTAGTGGGGGGGTCTAGGACCAGAGGACACAGACAGAGTGGATGTGGAGAGTATGTTTCCTGTGGTGGGGTGTCTCGGACCAGAGGACATAGATAGAATGGGTGTGGAGAGGATGTTTCCGGTAGTGGGGGAAGTCTAGGACCAGAGGACAAAGATAGAGTGGATGTGGAGAGGATGTTTCCGGTAGTGGGAGAGTCTAGGACCAGAGGACACAGATAGAGTGGATGTGGAGAGGATGTTTCCTGTAGTGGGAGAGTCTAGGACCAGAGGACACAGATAGAATGGATGTAGAGTGGATGTTTCCTGTAGTAGGGGAGTCTAGGTCCAGAGGACTCAGATAGAGTGGATGTGGAGAGGATGTTTCCTTTAGTGGGAGATTCTCGGACCAGAGGACACAGATAGAGTGGATGTGGAGAGGATGTTTCCTATAGTGGGTGAGTCTAGGACCAGAGGATACCGATGGAGTGGATGTGGAGAGGTTGTTGCCTGTAGTGGGGGAGTCTAGGACCAGAGGACACAGGTAGAGTGGATGTGGAGAGGATGATTCCTATAGTCGGGGAGTCTAGGACCAGAGGACACAGATAGAGTGGATGTGGAGAGGATGTTTCCTGTCGTGGGGGAGTCTAGGACCAGAGGACACAGATAGAGTGGATGTGGAGTGGATGTTTCCTATAGTCGGGGAGTCTAGGACCAGAGGACACATAGAGTGAATGTGGAGAGGATGTTTCCTATAGTGGGGGGAGTCTAGGACCAGAGGACACAGATAGAGTGGATGTGGAGAGGATGTTTCCTGTAGTGGGAGAGTCTAGGACCAGAGGACACAGATAGAGTGGATGTGGAGAGGATGTTTCCTTTAGTGGGAGATTCTCGGACCAGAGGACACAGATAGAGTGGATGTGGAGAGGATGTTTCCTGTAGTGGGTGAGTCTAGGACCAGAGGACACAGATAGAGTGGATGTGGAGAGTATGTTTCCTGTGGTGGGGGAGTCTCGGACCAGAGGACATAGATAGAGTGGGTGTGGAGAGGATGTTTCCGGTAGTGGGGGAAGTCTAGGACCAGAGGACACAGATAGAGTGGATGTGTAGAGGATGTTTCCTGTAGTGGGAGAGTCTAGGATCAGAGGACACAGATAGAGTGGATGTGGAGAGGATGTTTCCTGTAGTGGGAGAGTCTAGGACCAGAGGACACAGATAGAATGGATGTGGAGAGGATGTTTCCTGTAGTGGGGGAGTCTAGGTCCAGAGGACACAGATAGAGTGGATGTGGAGAGGATGTTTCCTATAGTCGGGGAGTCTAGGACCAGAGGACACATAGAGTGAATGTTGAGAGGATGTTTCCTATAGTGGGGGGAGTCTAGGACCAGAGGACACAGATAGAGTGGATGTGGAGAGAGTGTTTCATCTGGTGGGGAGTCTAGGACGAGAGGACACTGATAGAGTGGATGTGGAGAGGATGTTTCCTATAGTGGGTGAGTCTAGGACCAGAGGATACCGATGGAGTGGATGTGGAGAGGATGTTGCCTGTAGTGGGGGAGTCTAGGACCAGAGGACACAGGTAGAGTGGATGTGGAGAGGATGATTCCTATAGTCGGGGAGTCTAGGACCAGAGGACACAGATAGAGTGGATGTGGAGAGTATGTTTCCTGTCGTGGGGGATTCTAGGACCAGAGGACACAGATAGAGTGGATGTGGAGTGGATGTTTCCTATAGTCGGGGAGTCTAGGACCAGAGGACACTGATAGAGTGAATGTGGAGAGGATGTTTACTGTAGTGGGGGAGTCTCGGACCAGAGGACACAGATAGAGTGGATGTGGAGAGGCTGTTTCCTATAGTGGGGGAGTCTCGGACCAGAGGACACAGATAGAGTGGATGTGGAGAGGATGTTTCCTGTAGTGGGTGAGTCTAGGACCAGAGGACAAAGATAGAGTGGATGTGGAGAGTATGCTTCCTGTGGTGGGGGAGTCTCGGACTAGAGGACACAGATAGAGTGGATGTGGAGAGGATGTTTCCTGTAGTGGGGGAAGTCTAGGACCAGAGGACACAGATAGAGTGGATGTGGAGAGGATGTTTCCTGTAGTGGGAGAGTCTAGGACCAGAGGACACAGATAGAGTGGATGTGGAGAGGATGTTTCCAGTAGTGGGGGAGTCTAGGTCCAAAGGACACAGATAGAGTGGATGTGGAGAGGATGTTTCCTTTAGTGGGAGATTCTCGGACCAGAGGACACAGATAGAGTGGAAGTGGAGAGGATGTTTCCTATAGTGGGTGAGTCTAGGACCAGAGGATATCGATGGAGTGGATGTGGAGAGGATGTTGCCTGTAGTGCGGGAGTCTAGGACCAGAGGACACAGGTAGAGTGGATGTGGAGAGGATGATTCCTATAGTCCTGGAGTCTAGGACCAGAGGACACAGATAGAGTGGATGTGGAGAAGATGTTTCCTGTCGTGGGGGAGTCTAGGACCAGAGGACACAGATAGAGTGGATGTGGAGTGGATGTTTCCTATAGTCGGGGAGTCTTGGACCAGAGGACACATAGAGTGAATGTGGAGAGGATGTTTCCTATAGTGGGGGGAGTCTAGGACCAGAGGACACAGATAGAGTGGATATGGAGAGAGTGTTTCATCTGGTGGGGAGTCTAGGACCAGAGGACACAGATAGAGTGGATGTGGAGAGAGTGTTTCATCTGGTGGGGAGTCTAGGACGAGAGGACACTGATAGAGTGGATGTGGAGAGGATGTTTCCTATAGTGGGTGAGTCTAGGACCAGAGGATACCGATGGAGTGGATGTGGAGAGGATGTTGCCTGTAGTGGGGGAGTCTAGGACCAGAGGACACAGGTAGAGTGGATGTGGAGAGGATGATTCCTATAGTCGGTGAGTCTAGGACCAGAGGACACAGATAGAGTGGATGTGGAGAGGATGTTTCCTGTCGTGGGGGAGTCTAGGACGAGAGGACACAGATAGAGTGGATGTGGAGTGGATGTTTCCTATAGTGGGGGGAGTCTAGGACCAGAGGACACAGATAGAGTGGATGTGGAGTGGATGTTTCCTATAGTGGGGGGAGTCTAGGACCAGAGGACACAGATAGAGTGGATGTGGAGAGAGTGTTTCATCTGGTGGGGAGTCTAGGACCAGAGGACACAGATAGAGTGGATGTGGAGAGGATGTTTCCTATAGTGGGGGGAGTCTCGGACCAGAGGACACAGATAGAGTGGATGTGGAGAGAATGTTTCCTGTAGTGGGGGGGGGTCTAGGACCAGAGGACACAGATAGAGTGGATGTGGAGAGGATGTTTCCTGTAGTGGGGGAGTCTCGGACCAGAGGACACGGATAGAGTGGATGTGGAGAGGCTGTTTCCTATAGTGGGGGAGTCTCGGACCAGAGGACACAGATAGAGTGGATGTGGAGAGGATGTTGCCTATAGTGGGTGAGTCTAGGACCAGAGGACACAGATAGAGTGGATGTGGAGAAGATGTTTCCTGTGGTGGGGGAGTCTCGGACCAGAGGACATAGATAGAGTGGGTGTGGAGAGGATGTTTCCGGTAGTGGGGGAAGTCTAGGACCAGAGGACACAGATAGAGTGGATGTGGAGAGGATGTTTCCTGTCGTGGGGGAGTCTAGGACCAGAGGACACAGATAGAGTGGATGTGGAGAGGATGTTTCCTGTCGTGGGGGAGTCTAGGACCAGAGGACACAGATAGAGTGGATGTGGAGTGGATGTTTCCTATAGTCGGGGAGTCTAGGACCAGAGGGCACAGATAGAGTGAATGTGGAGAGGATGTTTCCTATAGTGGGGGGAGTCTAGGACCAGAGGACACACATAGAGTGGATGTGGAGAGGATGTTTCCTATAGTGGGGGGAGTCTCGGACCAGAGGACACAGATAGAGTGGATATGGAGAGAATGTTTCCTGTAGTGGGGGGGTCTAGGACCAGAGGACACAGATAGAGTGGATGTGGAGAGGATGTTTCCTGTAGTGGGGGAGTCTCGGACCAGAGGACACAAATACAGTGGATGTGGAGAGGATGTTTCCTGTAGTGGGTGAGTCTAGGACCAGAGGACACAGATAGAGTGGATGTGGAGAGGATGTTTCCTGTAGTGGGGGGGTCTAGGACCAGAGGACACAGACAGAGTGGATGTGGAGAGTATGTTTCCTGTGGTGGGGTGTCTCGGACCAGAGGACATAGATAGAGTGGGTGTGGAGAGGATGTTTCCGGTAGTGGGGGAAGTCTAGGACCAGAGGACAAAGATAGAGTGGATGTGGAGAGGATGTTTCCGGTAGTGGGAGAGTCTAGGACCAGAGGACACAGATAGAGTGGATGTGGAGAGGATGTTTCCTGTAGTGGGAGAGTCTAGGACCAGAGGGCACAGATAGAATGGATGTAGAGTGGATGTTTCCTGTAGTAGGGGAGTCTAGGTCCAGAGGACACAGATAGAGTGGATGTGGAGAGGATGTTTCCTTTAGTGGGAGATTCTCGGACCAGAGGACACAGATAGAGTGGATGTGGAGAGGATGTTTCCTATAGTGGGTGAGTCTAGGACCAGAGGATACCGATGGAGTGGATGTGGAGAGGTTGTTGCCTGTAGTGGGGGAGTCTAGGACCAGAGGACACAGGTAGAGTGGATGTGGAGAGGATGATTCCTATAGTCGGGGAGTCTAGGACCAGAGGACACAGATAGAGTGGATGTGGAGAGGATGTTTCCTGTCGTGGGGGAGTCTAGGACCAGAGGACACAGATAGAGTGGATGTGGAGTGGATGTTTCCTATAGTCGGGGAGTCTAGGACCAGAGGACACATAGAGTGAATGTGGAGAGGATGTTTCCTATAGTGGGGGGAGTCTAGGACCAGAGGACACAGATAGAGTGGATGTGGAGAGGATGTTTCCTGTAGTGGGAGAGTCTAGGACCAGAGGACACAGATAGAGTGGATGTGGAGAGGATGTTTCCTTTAGTGGGAGATTCTCGGACCAGAGGACACAGATAGAGTGGATGTGGAGAGGATGTTTCCTGTAGTGGGTGAGTCTAGGACCAGAGGACACAGATAGAGTGGATGTGGAGAGTATGTTTCCTGTGGTGGGGGAGTCTCGGACCAGAGGACATAGATAGAGTGGGTGTGGAGAGGATGTTTCCGGTAGTGGGGGAAGTCTAGGACCAGAGGACACAGATAGAGTGGATGTGTAGAGGATGTTTCCTGTAGTGGGAGAGTCTAGGATCAGAGGACACAGATAGAGTGGATGTGGAGAGGATGTTTCCTGTAGTGGGAGAGTCTAGGACCAGAGGACACAGATAGAATGGATGTGGAGAGGATGTTTCCTGTAGTGGGGGAGTCTAGGTCCAGAGGACACAGATAGAGTGGATGTGGAGAGGATGTTTCCTATAGTCGGGGTGTCTAGGACCAGAGGACACATAGAGTGAATGTTGAGAGGATGTTTCCTATAGTGGGGGGAGTCTAGGACCAGAGGACACAGATAGAGTGGATGTGGAGAGAGTGTTTCATCTGGTGGGGAGTCTAGGACGAGAGGACACTGATAGAGTGGATGTGGAGAGGATGTTTCCTATAGTGGGTGAGTCTAGGACCAGAGGATACCGATGGAGTGGATGTGGAGAGGATGTTGCCTGTAGTGGGGGAGTCTAGGACCAGAGGACACAGGTAGAGTGGATGTGGAGAGGATGATTCCTATAGTCGGGGAGTCTAGGACCAGAGGACACAGATAGAGTGGATGTGGAGAGGATGTTTCCTATAGTGGGGGGAGTCTAGGACCAGAGGACACAGATAGAGTGGATGTGGAGAGAGTGTTTCATCTGGTGGGGAGTCTAGGACCAGAGGACACAGATAGAGTGGATGTGGAGAGAATGTTTACTGTAGTGGGGGGGTCTAGGACCAGAGGACACAGATAGAGTGGATGTGGAGAGGATGTTTACTGTAGTGGGGGAGTCTCGGACCAGAGGACACAGATAGAGTGGATGTGGAGAGGCTGTTTCCTATAGTGGGGGAGTCTCGGACCAGAGGACACAGATAGAGTGGATGTGGAGAGGATGTTTCCTGTAGTGGGTGAGTCTAGGACCAGAGGACAAAGATAGAGTGGATGTGGAGAGTATGCTTCCTGTGGTGGGGGAGTCTCGGACCAGAGGACATAGATAGTGTGGGTGTGGAAATGATGTTTCCGGTAGTGGGGGAAGTCTAGGACCAGAGGACACAGATAGAGTGGATGTGGAGAGGATGTTTCCTGTAGTGGGAGAGTCTAGGACCAGAGGACACAGATAGAGTGGATGTGGAGAGGATGTTTCCTGTCGTGGGGGAGTCTAGGACCAGAGGACACAGATAGAGTGGATGTGGAGTGGATGTTTCCTATAGTCGGGGAGTCTAGGACCAGAGGACACAGATAGAGTGGATGTGGAGAGGATGTTTCCTGTAGTGGGGGAGTCTAGGACCGGAGGGTACAGATAGAGTGGATGTGGAGAGGATGTTTCCTGTAGTGACGGAGTTTAGGACCAGAGGACCCAGATAGAGTGGATGTGGAGAGAATGTTTCCTGTTGTGGGGGAGTCTAGGACCAGAGGACACAGATAGAGTGGATGTGGAGAGGATGTTTCCTGTAGTGGGGGAGTCTAGGACCAGAGGACACAGGTAGAGTGGATGTGGAGAGGATGTTTCCTGTCGTGGGGGAGTCTAGGACCAGAGGACACAGATAGAGTGGATGTGGAGTGGATGTTTCCTATAGTCGGGGAGTCTAGGACCAGAGGACACAGATAGAGTGAATGTGGAGAGGATGTTTCCTATAGTGGGGGGAGTCTAGGACCAGAGGACACACATAGAGTGGATGTGGAGAGGATGTTTCCTATAGTGGGGGGAGTCTCGGACCAGAGGACACAGATAGAGTGGATATGGAGAGAATGTTTCCTGTAGTGGGGGGGTCTAGGACCAGAGGACACAGATAGAGTGGATGTGGAGAGGATGTTTCCTGTAGTGGGGGAGTCTCGGACCAGAGGACACAAATACAGTGGATGTGGAGAGGATGTTTCCTGTAGTGGGTGAGTCTAGGACCAGAGGACACAGATAGAGTGGATGTGGAGAGGATGTTTCCTGTAGTGGGGGGGTCTAGGACCAGAGGACACAGACAGAGTGGATGTGGAGAGTATGTTTCCTGTGGTGGGGTGTCTCGGACCAGAGGACATAGATAGAATGGGTGTGGAGAGGATGTTTCCGGTAGTGGGGGAAGTCTAGGACCAGAGGACAAAGATAGAGTGGATGTGGAGAGGATGTTTCCGGTAGTGGGAGAGTCTAGGACCAGAGGACACAGATAGAGTGGATGTGGAGAGGATGTTTCCTGTAGTGGGAGAGTCTAGGACCAGAGGACACAGATAGAATGGATGTAGAGTGGATGTTTCCTGTAGTAGGGGAGTCTAGGTCCAGAGGACTCAGATAGAGTGGATGTGGAGAGGATGTTTCCTTTAGTGGGAGATTCTCGGACCAGAGGACACAGATAGAGTGGATGTGGAGAGGATGTTTCCTATAGTGGGTGAGTCTAGGACCAGAGGATACCGATGGAGTGGATGTGGAGAGGTTGTTGCCTGTAGTGGGGGAGTCTAGGACCAGAGGACACAGGTAGAGTGGATGTGGAGAGGATGATTCCTATAGTCGGGGAGTCTAGGACCAGAGGACACAGATAGAGTGGATGTGGAGAGGATGTTTCCTGTCGTGGGGGAGTCTAGGACCAGAGGACACAGATAGAGTGGATGTGGAGTGGATGTTTCCTATAGTCGGGGAGTCTAGGACCAGAGGACACATAGAGTGAATGTGGAGAGGATGTTTCCTATAGTGGGGGGAGTCTAGGACCAGAGGACACAGATAGAGTGGATGTGGAGAGGATGTTTCCTGTAGTGGGAGAGTCTAGGACCAGAGGACACAGATAGAGTGGATGTGGAGAGGATGTTTCCTTTAGTGGGAGATTCTCGGACCAGAGGACACAGATAGAGTGGATGTGGAGAGGATGTTTCCTGTAGTGGGTGAGTCTAGGACCAGAGGACACAGATAGAGTGGATGTGGAGAGGATGTTTCCTATAGTGGGGGGAGTCTAGGACCAGAGGACACAGATAGAGTGGATGTGGAGAGAGTGTTTCATCTGGTGGGGAGTCTAGGACCAGAGGACACAGATAGAGTGGATGTGGAGAGAATGTTTACTGTAGTGGGGGGGTCTAGGACCAGAGGACACAGATAGAGTGGATGTGGAGAGGATGTTTACTGTAGTGGGGGAGTCTCGGACCAGAGGACACAGATAGAGTGGATGTGGAGAGGCTGTTTCCTATAGTGGGGGAGTCTCGGACCAGAGGACACAGATAGAGTGGATGTGGAGAGGATGTTTCCTGTAGTGGGTGAGTCTAGGACCAGAGGACAAAGATAGAGTGGATGTGGAGAGTATGCTTCCTGTGGTGGGGGAGTCTCGGACCAGAGGACATAGATAGTGTGGGTGTGGAAATGATGTTTCCGGTAGTGGGGGAAGTCTAGGACCAGAGGACACAGATAGAGTGGATGTGGAGAGGATGTTTCCTGTAGTGGGAGAGTCTAGGACCAGAGGACACAGATAGAGTGGATGTGGAGAGGATGTTTCCAGTAGTGGGGGAGTCTAGGTCCAAAGGACACAGATAGAGTGGATGTGGAGAGGATGTTTCCTTTAGTGGGAGATTCTCGGACCAGAGGACACAGATAGAGTGGAAGTGGAGAGGATGTTTCCTATAGTGGGTGAGTCTAGGACCAGAGGATATCGATGGAGTGGATGTGGAGAGGATGTTGCCTGTAGTGCGGGAGTCTAGGACCAGAGGACACAGGTAGAGTGGATGTGGAGAGGATCATTCCTATAGTCCTGGAGTCTAGGACCAGAGGACACAGATAGAGTGGATGTGGAGAAGATGTTTCCTGTCGTGGGGGAGTCTAGGACCAGAGGACACAGATAGAGTGGATGTGGAGTGGATGTTTCCTATAGTCGGGGAGTCTTGGACCAGAGGACACATAGAGTGAATGTGGAGAGGATGTTTCCTATAGTGGGGGGAGTCTAGGACCAGAGGACACAGATAGAGTGGATGTGGAGAGAGTGTTTCATCTGGTGGGGAGTCTAGGACGAGAGGACACTGATAGAGTGGATGTGGAGAGGATGTTTCCTATAGTGGGTGAGTCTAGGACCAGAGGATACCGATAGAGTGGATGTGGAGAGAATGTTGCCTGTAGTGGGGGAGTCTAGGACCAGAGGACACAGGTAGAGTGGATGTGGAGAGGATGATTCCTATAGTCGGGGAGTCTAGGACCAGAGGACACAGATAGAGTGGATGTGGAGAGGATGTTTCCTGTCGTGGGGGAGTCTAGGACGAGAGGACACAGATAGAGTGGATGTGGAGTGGATGTTTCCTATAGTGGGGGGAGTCTAGGACCAGAGGACACAGATAGAGTGGATGTGGAGAGAGTGTTTCATCTGGTGGGGAGTCAAGGACCAGAGGACACAGATAGAGTGGATGTGGAGAGGATGTTTCCTATAGTGGGGGGAGTCTCGGACCAGAGGACACAGATAGAGTGGATGTGGAGAGAATGTTTCCTGTAGTGGGGGGAGTCTAGGACCAGAGGACACAGATAGACTGGATGTGGAGAGGATGTTTCCTGTAGTGGGGGAGTCTCGGACCAGAGGACACAGATAGAGTGGATGTGGAGAGGCTGTTTCCTATAGTGGGGGAGTCTCGGACCAGAGGACACAGATAGAGTGGATGTGGAGAGGATGTTGCCTGTAGTGGGTGAGTCTAGGACCAGAGGACACAGATAGAGTGGATGTGGAGAAGATGTTTCCTGTGGTGGGGGAGTCTCGGACCAGAGGACATAGATAGAGTGGGTGTGGAGAGGATGTTTCCGGTAGTGGGGGAAGTCTGGGACCAGAGGACACAGATAGAGTGGATGTGGAGAGGATGTTTCCTGTCGTGGGGGAGTCTAGGACCAGAGGACACAGATAGAGTGGATGTGGAGTGGATGTTTCCTATAGTCGGGGAGTCTAGGACCAGAGGACACAGATAGAGTGAATGTGGAGAGGATGTTTCCTATAGTGGGGGGAGTCTAGGACCAGAGGACTCAGATAGAGTGGATGTGGAGAGAGTGTTTCATCTGGTGGGGAGTCTAGGACCAGAGGACACAGATAGAGTGGATGTGGAGAGGATGTTTCCTGTAGTGGGGGGGTCTAGGACCAGAGGACACAGATAGAGTGGATGTGGAGAGGATGTTTCCTGTAGTGGGGGAGTCTCGGACCAGAGGACACAGATAGAGTGGATGTGGAGAGGCTGTTTCCTATAGTGGGGGAGTCTCGGACCAGAGGACACAGATAGAGTGGATGTGGAGAGGATGTTTCCTGTAGTGGGTGAGTCTAGGACCAGAGGACACAGATAGAGTGGATGTGGAGAGTATGTTTCCTGTGGTGGGGGATTCTCGCACCAGAGGACATAGATAGAGTGGGTGTGGAGAGGAAGTTTCCGGTAGTGGGGGAAGTCTAGGACCAGAGGACACAGGTAGAGTGGATGTGGAGAGGATGATTCCTATAGTCGGGGAGTCTAGGACCAGAGGACACAGATAGAGTGGATGTGGAGAGGATGTTTCCTGTCGTGGGGGAGTCTAGGACCAGAGGACACAGATAGAGTGGATGTGGAGTGGATGTTTCCTATAGTCCGGGAGTCTAGGACCAGAGGACACAGATAGAGTGAATGTGGAGAGGATGTTTCCGATAGTGGGGGGAGTCTAGGACCAGAGGACACAGATAGAGTGGATGTGGAGAGAGTGTTTCATCTGGTGGGGAGTCTAGGACCAGAGGACACAGATAGAGTGGATGTGGAGAGGATGTTTCCTATAGTGTGGGGAGTCTCGGACCAGAGGACACAGATAGAGTGGATGTGGAGAGAATGTTTCCTGTTGTGGGGGGGTCTAGGACCAGAGGACACAGATAGAGTGGATGTGGAGAGGATGTTTCCTGTAGTGGGTGAGTCTAGAACCAGAGGACACAGATAGAGTGGATGTGGAGAGTATGTTTCCTGTGGTGGGGGAGTCTCGGACCAGAGGACATAGATAGAGTGGGTGTGGAGAGGATGTTTCCGGTAGTGGGGGAAGTCTAGGACCAGAGGACACAGATAGAGTGGATGTGGAGAGGATGTTTCCTGTAGTGGGAGAGTCTAGGACCAGAGGACACAGATAGAGTGGATGTGGAGAGGATGTTTCCTGTAGTGGGAGAGTCTAGGACCAGAGGACACAGATAGAATGGATGTGGAGAGGATGTTTCATGTAGTGGGGGAGTCTCGGTCCAGAGGACACAGATAGAGTGGATGTGGAGAGGATGTTTCCTATAGTCGGGGAGTCTAGGACCAGAGGACACGTAGAGTGAATGTGGAGAGGATGTTTCCTATAGTGGGGGGAGTCTAGGACCAGAGGACACAGATAGAGTGGATGTGGAGAGAGTGTTTCATCTGGTGGGGAGTCTAGGACGAGAGGACACTGATAGAGTGGATGTGGAGAGGATGTTTCCTATAGTGGGTGAGTCTAGTACCAGAGGATACCGATGGAGTGGATGTGGAGAGGATGTTGCCTGTAGTGGGGGAGTCTAGGACCAGAGGACACAGGTAGAGTGGATGTGGAGAGGATGATTCCTATAGTCGGGGAGTCTAGGACCAGAGGACACAGATAGAGTGGATGTGGAGAGGATGTTTCCTATAGTGGGGGGAGTCTAGGACCAGAGGACACAGATAGAGTGGATGTGGAGAGAGTGTTTCATCTGGTGGGGAGTCTAGGACCAGAGGACACAGATAGAGTGGATGTGGAGAGAATGTTTACTGTAGTGGGGGGGTCTAGGACCAGAGGACACAGATAGAGTGGATGTGGAGAGGATGTTTACTGTAGTGGGGGAGTCTCGGACCAGAGGACACAGATAGAGTGGATGTGGAGAGGCTGTTTCCTATAGTGGGGGAGTCTCGGACCAGAGGACACAGATAGAGTGGATGTGGAGAGGATGTTTCCTGTAGTGGGTGAGTCTAGGACCAGAGGACAAAGATAGAGTGGATGTGGAGAGTATGCTTCCTGTGGTGGGGGAGTCTCGGACCAGAGGACATAGATAGTGTGGGTGTGGAAATGATGTTTCCGGTAGTGGGGGAAGTCTAGGACCAGAGGACACAGATAGAGTGGATGTGGAGAGGATGTTTCCTGTAGTGGGAGAGTCTAGGACCAGAGGACACAGATAGAGTGGATGTGGAGAGGATGTTTCCAGTAGTGGGGGAGTCTAGGTCCAAAGGACACAGATAGAGTGGATGTGGAGAGGATATTTCCTTTAGTGGGAGATTCTCGGACCAGAGGACACAGATAGAGTGGAAGTGGAGAGGATGTTTCCTATAGTGGGTGAGTCTAGGACCAGAGGATATCGATGGAGTGGATGTGGAGAGGATGTTGCCTGTAGTGCGGGAGTCTAGGACCAGAGGACACAGGTAGAGTGGATGTGGAGAGGATCATTCCTATAGTCCTGGAGTCTAGGACCAGAGGACACAGATAGAGTGGATGTGGAGAAGATGTTTCCTGTCGTGGGGGAGTCTAGGACCAGAGGACACAGATAGAGTGGATGTGGAGTGGATGTTTCCTATAGTCGGGGAGTCTTGGACCAGAGGACACATAGAGTGAATGTGGAGAGGATGTTTCCTATAGTGGGGGGAGTCTAGGACCAGAGGACACAGATAGAGTGGATGTGGAGAGAGTGTTTCATCTGGTGGGGAGTCTAGGACGAGAGGACACTGATAGAGTGGATGTGGAGAGGATGTTTCCTATAGTGGGTGAGTCTAGGACCAGAGGATACCGATAGAGTGGATGTGGAGAGAATGTTGCCTGTAGTGGGGGAGTCTAGGACCAGAGGACACAGGTAGAGTGGATGTGGAGAGGATGATTCCTATAGTCGGGGAGTCTAGGACCAGAGGACACAGATAGAGTGGATGTGGAGAGGATGTTTCCTGTCGTGGGGGAGTCTAGGACGAGAGGACACAGATAGAGTGGATGTGGAGTGGATGTTTCCTATAGTGGGGGGAGTCTAGGACCAGAGGACACAGATAGAGTGGATGTGGAGAGAGTGTTTCATCTGGTGGGGAGTCAAGGACCAGAGGACACAGATAGAGTGGATGTGGAGAGGATGTTTCCTATAGTGGGGGGAGTCTCGGACCAGAGGACACAGATAGAGTGGATGTGGAGAGAATGTTTCCTGTAGTGGGGGGGGGTCTAGGACCAGAGGACACAGATAGAGTGGATGTGGAGAGGATGTTTCCTGTAGTGGGGGAGTCTCGGACCAGAGGACACAGATAGAGTGGATGTGGAGAGGCTGTTTCCTATAGTGGGGGAGTCTCGGACCAGAGGACACAGATAGAGTGGATGTGGAGAGGATGTTGCCTGTAGTGGGTGAGTCTAGGACCAGAGGACACAGATAGAGTGGATGTGGAGAAGATGTTTCCTGTGGTGGGGGAGTCTCGGACCAGAGGACATAGATAGAGTGGGTGTGGAGAGGATGTTTCCGGTAGTGGGGGAAGTCTGGGACCAGAGGACACAGATAGAGTGGATGTGGAGAGGATGTTTCCTGTCGTGGGGGAGTCTAGGACCAGAGGACACAGATAGAGTGGATGTGGAGTGGATGTTTCCTATAGTCGGGGAGTCTAGGACCAGAGGACACAGATAGAGTGAATGTGGAGAGCATGTTTCCTCTAGTGGGGGGAGTCTAGGACCAGAGGACTCAGATAGAGTGGATGTGGAGAGAGTGTTTCATCTGGTGGGGAGTCTAGGACCAGAGGACACAGATAGAGTGGATGTGGAGAGGATGTTTCCTGTAGTGGGGGGGTCTAGGACCAGAGGACACAGATAGAGTGGATGTGGAGAGGATGTTTCCTGTAGTGGGGGAGTCTCGGACCAGAGGACACAGATAGAGTGGATGTGGAGAGGCTGTTTCCTATAGTGGGGGAGTCTCGGACCAGAGGACACAGATAGAGTGGATGTGGAGAGGATGTTTCCTGTAGTGGGTGAGTCTAGGACCAGAGGGACACAGATAGAGTGGATGTGGAGAGTATGTTTCCTGTGGTGGGGGATTCTCGCACCAGAGGACATAGATAGAGTGGGTGTGGAGAGGAAGTTTCCGGTAGTGGGGGAAGTCTAGGACCAGAGGACACAGGTAGAGTGGATGTGGAGAGGATGATTCCTATAGTCGGGGAGTCTAGGACCAGAGGACACAGATAGAGTGGATGTGGAGAGGATGTTTCCTGTCGTGGGGGAGTCTAGGACCAGAGGACACAGATAGAGTGGATGTGGAGTGGATGTTTCCTATAGTCCGGGAGTCTAGGACCAGAGGACACAGATAGAGTGAATGTGGAGAGGATGTTTCCGATAGTGGGGGGAGTCTAGGACCAGAGGACACAGATAGAGTGGATGTGGAGAGAGTGTTTCATCTGGTGGGGAGTCTAGGACCAGAGGACACAGATAGAGTGGATGTGGAGAGGATGTTTCCTATAGTGTGGGGAGTCTCGGACCAGAGGACACAGATAGAGTGGATGTGGAGAGAATGTTTCCTGTTGTGGGGGGGTCTAGGACCAGAGGACACAGATAGAGTGGATGTGGAGAGGATGTTTCCTGTAGTGGGTGAGTCTAGAACCAGAGGACACAGATAGAGTGGATGTGGAGAGTATGTTTCCTGTGGTGGGGGAGTCTCGGACCAGAGGACATAGATAGAGTGGGTGTGGAGAGGATGTTTCCGGTAGTGGGGGAAGTCTAGGACCAGAGGACACAGATAGAGTGGATGTGGAGAGGATGTTTCCTGTAGTGGGAGAGTCTAGGACCAGAGGACACAGATAGAGTGGATGTGGAGAGGATGTTTCCTGTAGTGGGAGAGTCTAGGACCAGAGGACACAGATAGAATGGATGTGGAGAGGATGTTTCATGTAGTGGGGGAGTCTCGGTCCAGAGGACACAGATAGAGTGGATGTGGAGAGGATGTTTCCTATAGTCGGGGAGTCTAGGACCAGAGGACACGTAGAGTGAATGTGGAGAGGATGTTTCCTATAGTGGGGGGAGTCTAGGACCAGAGGACACAGATAGAGTGGATGTGGAGAGAGTGTTTCATCTGGTGGGGAGTCTAGGACGAGAGGACACTGATAGAGTGGATGTGGAGAGGATGTTTCCTATAGTGGGTGAGTCTAGTACCAGAGGATACCGATGGAGTGGATGTGGAGAGGATGTTGCCTGTAGTGGGGGAGTCTAGGACCAGAGGACACAGGTAGAGTGGATGTGGAGAGGATGATTCCTATAGTCGGGGAGTCTAGGACCAGAGGACACAGATAGAGTGGATGTGGAGAGGATGTTTCCTGTCGTGGGGGAGTCTAGGACCAGAGGACACAGATAGAGTGGATGTGGAGTGGATGTTTCCTATAGTCGGGGAGTCTAGGACCAGAGGACACTGATAGAGTGAATGTGGAGAGGATGTTTCCTATAGTGGGGGGAGTCTAGGACCAGAGCACACAGATAGAGTGGATGTGGAGAGAGTGTTTCATCTGGTGGGGAGTCTAGGACCAGAGGACACAGATAGAGTGGATGTGGAGAGAATGTTTCCTGTAGTGGGGGGGTCTAGGACCAGAGGACACAGATAGAGTGGATGTGGAGAGGATGTTTCCTGTAGTGGGGGAGTCTCGGACCAGAGGACACAGATAGAGTGGATGTGGAGAGGCTGTTTCCTATAGTGGGGGAGTCTCGGACCAGAGGACACAGATAGAGTGGATGTGGAGAGGATGTTTCCTGTCGTGGGTGAGTCTAGGACCAGAGGACAAAGATAGAGTGGATGTGGAGAGTATGCTTCCTGTGGTGGGGGAGTCTCGGACCAGAGGACATAGATAGAGCGGGTGTGGAGATAATGTTTCCGGTAGTGGGGGAATTCTAGGACCAGAGGACACAGATAGAGTGGATGTGGAGAGGATGTTTCCTGTAGTGGGAGAGTCTAGGACCAGAGGACATAGATAGAGTGGATGTGGAGAGGATGTTTCCTGTAGGGGGAGAGTCTAGGACCAGAGGACACAGATAGAATGGATGTGGAGAGGATGTTTCCTGTAGTGGGGGAGTCTAGGTCCAGAGGACACAGATAGAGTGGATGTGGAGAGGATGTTTCCTTTAGTGGGAGATTCTCGGACCAGAGGACACAGATAGAGTGGAAGTGGAGAGGATGTTTCCTATAGTGGGTGAGTCTAGGACCAGAGGATATCGATGGAGTGGATGTGGAGAGGATGTTGCCTGTAGTGCGGGAGTCTAGGACCAGAGGACACAGGTAGAGTGGATGTGGAGAGGATGATTCCTATAGTCCTGGAGTCTAGGACCAGAGGACACAGATAGAGTGGATGTGGAGAAGATGTTTCCTGTCGTGGGGGAGTCTAGGACCAGAGGACACAGATAGAGTGGATGTGGAGTGGATGTTTCCTATAGTCGGGGAGTCTTGGACCAGAGGACACATAGAGTGAATGTGGAGAGGATGTTTCCTATAGTGGGGGGAGTCTAGGACCAGAGGACACAGATAGAGTGGATGTGGAGAGAGTGTTTCATCTGGTGGGGAGTCTAGGACGAGAGGACACTGATAGAGTGGATGTGGAGAGGATGTTTCCTATAGTGGGGGGAGTCTAGGACCAGAGGACACAGATAGAGTGGATGTGGAGAGGATGTTGCCTGTAGTGGGGGAGTCGAGGACCAGAGGACACAGGTAGAGTGGATGTGGAGAGGATGATTCCTATAGTCGGGGAGTCTAGGACCAGAGGACACAGATAGAGTGGATGTGGAGAGGATGTTTGCTGTCGTGTGGGAGTCTAGGACCAGAGGACACAGATAGAGTGGATGTGGAGTGGATGTTTCCTATAGTCGGGGAGTCTAGGACCAGAGGACACAGATAGAGTGAATGTGGAGAGGATGTTTCCTATAGTGGGGGGAGTCTAGGACCAGAGGTCACAGATAGAGTGGATGTGGAGAGAGTGTTTCATCTGGTGGGGAGTCTAGGACCAGAGGGCACAGATAGAGTGGATGTGGAGAGGATGTTTCCTATAGTGGGGGGAGTCTCGGACCAGAGGACACAGATAGAGTGGATGTGGAGAGAATGTTTCCTGTAGTGGGGGGGTCTAGGACCAGAGGACACAGATAGAGAGGATGTGGAGAGGATGTTTCCTGTAGTGGGGGAGTCTCGGACCAGAGGACACAGATAGAGTGGATGTGGAGAGGCTGTTTCCTATAGTGGGGGAGTCTCGGACCAGAGGACACAGATAGAGTGGATGTGGAGAGGATGTTTCCTGTAGTGGGGGAGTCTAGGTCCAGAGGACACAGATAGAGTGGATGTGGAGAGGATGTTTCCTATAGTCGGGGAGTCTTGGACCAGAGGACACATAGAGTGAATGTGGAGAGGATGTTTCCTATAGTGGGGGGAGTGTAGGACCAGAGGACACAGATAGAGTGGATGTGGAGAGGATGTTTCCTATAGTCGGGGAGTCTTGGACCAGAGGACACATAGAGTGAATGTGGAGAGGATGTTTCCTATAGTGGGGGGAGTGTAGGACCAGAGGACACAGATAGAGTGGATGTGGAGAGAGTGTTTCATCTGGTGGGGAGTCTAGGACGAGAGGACACTGATAGAGTGGATGTGGAGAGGATGTTGCCTGTAGTGGGGGAGTCTAGGACCAGAGGACACAGGTAGACTGGATGTGGAGAGGATGACTCCTATAGTCGGGGAGTCTAGGACCAGAGGACACAGATAGAGTGGATGTGGAGAGGATGTTTCCTGTCGTGGGGGAGTCTTGGACCAGAGGACACAGATAGAGTGGATGTGGAGTGGATGTTTCCTATAGTCGGGGAGTCTAGGACCAGAGGACACAGATAGAGTGAATGTGGAGAGGATGTTTCCTATAGTGGGGGGAGTCTAGGACCAGAGGTCACAGATAGAGTGGATGTGGAGAGAGTGTTTCATCTGGTGGGGAGTCTAGGACCAGAGGGCACAGATAGAGTGGATGTGGAGAGGATGTTTCCTATAGTGGGGGGAGTCTCGGACCAGAGGACACAGATAGAGTGGATGTGGAGAGAATGTTTCCTGTAGTGGGGGGGTCTAGGACCAGAGGACACAGATAGAGTGGATGTGGAGAGGATGTTTCCTGTAGTGGGGGAGTCTCGGACCAGAGGACACAGATAGAGTGGATGTGGAGAGGCTGTTTCCTATAGTGGGGGAGTCTCGGACCAGAGGACACAGATAGAGTGGATGTGGAAAGGATGTTTCCTGTAGTGGGTGAGTCTAGGACCAGAGGACACAGATAGAGTGGATGTGGAGAGTATGTTTCCTGTGGTGGGGGAGTCTCGGACCAGAGGACATAGATAGAGTGGGTGTGGAGAGGATGTTTCTGGTAGTGGGGGAAGTCTAGGACCAGAGGACACAGATAGAGTGGATGTGGAGAGGATGTTTCCTGTAGTGGGAGAGTCTAGGACCAGAGGACACAGATAGAGTGGATGTGGAGAGGATGTTCCCTGTAGTGGGAGAGTCTAGGACCAGAGGACACAGATAGAATGGATGTGGAGAGGATGTTTCCTGTAGTGGGGGAGTCTAGGTCCAGAGGACACAGATAGAGTGGATGTGGAGAGGATGTTTCCTTTAGTGGGAGATTCTCGGACCAGAGGACAGAGATAGAGTGGATGTGGAGAGGATGTTTCCTATAGTGGGTGAGTCTAGGACCAGAGGATATCGATGGAGTGGATGTGGAGAGGATGTTGCCTGTAGTGGGGGAGTCTAGGACCAGAGGACACAGGTAGAGTGGATGTGGAGAGGATGATTCCTATAGTCCTGGAGTCTAGGAGCAGAGGACACTGATAGAGTGGATGTGGAGAGGATGTTTCCTGTCGTGGGGGAGTCTAGGACCAGAGGACACAGATAGAGTGGATGTGGAGAGGGTGTTTCCTATAGTGGGGGAGTCCAGGACCAGAGGACACAGATAGAGTGGATGTGGAGAAGATGTTTCCTACAGTGGGGGAGTCTCGGACCAGAGGACACAGATAGAGTGGATGTGGAGAGGATGTTTCCTGTAGTGGGTGAGTCTAGGACCAGAGGACACAGATAGAGTGGATGTGGAGAGGATGTTTCCTGTAGTGGGGGAGTCTCGGACCAGAGGACACAGATAGAGTGGATGTGGAGACGCTGTTTCCTATAGTGGGGGAGTCTCGGACCAGAGGACGCAGATAGAGTGGATGTGGAGAGGATGTTTCCTGTAGTGGGTGAGTCTAGGACCAGAGGACACAGATAGAGTGGATGTGGAGAGTATGTTTCCTGTGGTGGGGGAGTCTCGGACCAGAGGACATAGATAGAGTGGGTGTGGAGAGGATGTTTCCGGTAGTGGGGGAAGTCTAGGACCAGAGGACACAGATAGAGTGGATGTGGAGAGGATGTTTCCTGTAGTGGGGGAGTCTAGGTCCAGAGGACACAGATAGAGTGGATGTGGAGAGGATGTTTCCTTTAGTGGGAGATTCTCGGACCAGAGGACAGAGATAGAGTGGATGTGGAGAGGATGTTTCCTATAGTGGGTGAGTCTAGGACCAGAGGATATCGATGGAGTGGATGTGGAGAAGATGTTGCCTGTAGTGGGGGAGTCTAGGACCAGAGGACACAGGTAGAGTGGATGTGGAGAGGATGATTCCTATAGTCCTGGAGTGTAGGAGCAGAGGACACTGATGGAGTGGATGTGGAGAGGATGTTTCCTGTCGTGGGGGAGTCTAGGACCAGAGGACACAGATAGAGTGGATGTGGAGTGGATGTTTCCTATAGTCGGGGAGTCTAGGACCAGAGGACACATAGAGTGAATGTGGAGAGGATGTTTCCTATAGTGGGGGGAGTCTAGGACCAGAGGACACAGATAGAGTGGATGTGGAGAGGATGTTTCCTGTCATGGGGGAGTCTAGGGCCAGAGGACACAGATAGAGTGGATGTGGAGTGGATGTTTCCTATAGTCGGGGAGTCTAGGACCAGAGGACACAGATAGAGTGAATGTGGAGAGGATGTTTCCTATAGTGGGGGGGTCTAGGACCAGAGGACACAGATAGAGTGGATGTGGAGAGAGTGTTTCATCTGGTGGGGAGTCTAGGACCAGAGGACACAGATAGAGTGGATGTGGAGAGGATGTTTCCTATAGTGGGTGAGTCTAGGACCAGAGGATACCGATGGAGTGGATGTGGAGAGGATGTTGCCTGTAGTGGGGGAGTCTAGGACCAGAGGACACAGGTAGAGTGGATGTGGAGAGGATGATTCCTATAGTCGGGGAGTCTAGGACCAGAGGACACAGATAGAGTGGATGTGGAGAGGATGTTTCCTGTCATGGGGGAGTCTAGGACCAGAGGACCCAGATAGAGTGGATGTGGAGTGGATGTTTCCTATAGTCGGGGAGTCTAGGACCAGAGGACACAGATAGAGTGAATGTGGAGAGGATGTTTCCTATAGTGGGGGGAGTCTAGGACCAGAGGACACAGATAGAGTGGATTTGGAGAGAGTGTTTCATCTGGTGGGGAGTCTAGGACCAGAGGACACAGATAGAGTGGATTTGGAGAGAGTGTTTCATCTGGTGGGGAGTCTTGGACCAGAGGACACAGATAGAGTGTATGTGGAGAGGATGTTTCCTATAGTGGGGGGAGTCTGGGACCAGAGGACAGAGATAGAGTGGATGTGGAGAGGATGTTTCCTATAGTGGGGGGAGTCTAGGACCAGAGGACACATATAGAGTGGATGTGGAGAGGATGTTTCCTGTAGTGGGGGAGAGTAGGACCAGAGGACAGAAATAGAGTGGATGTGGAGAGGATGTTTCCTGTAGTGGGGGTGTCTCGGACCAGAGGACACAGATAGAGTGGATGTGGAGAGGATGTTTCCTATATTTGGGGAGTCCAGGACCAGAGGACACAGATAGAGTGGATGTGGAGAGGATGTTTCCTACAGTGGGGGAGTCTAGGATCAGAGGACACAGATAGAGTGGATGTGGAGAGGATGTTTCCTGTAGTGGGGGTGTCTAGGACCAGAGGACACAAATAGAGTGGATGTGGAGAGGATGTTTCCTGTAGTGGGCGTGTCTCGGACCAGAGGACACAGATAGATTGGATGTGGAGAGGGTGTTTCCTATAGTGGGGGAGTCCAGGACCAGAGGACACAGATAGAGTGGATGTGGAGAAGATGTTTCCTACAGTGGGGGAGTCTCGGACCAGAGGACACAGATAGAGTGGATGTGGAGAGGATGTTTCCTGTAGTGGGTGAGTCTAGGACCAGAGGACACAGATAGAGTGGATGTGGAGAGTATGTTTCCTGTGGTGTGGGAGTCTCGGACCAGAGGACATAGATAGAGTGGGTGTGGAGAGGATGTTTCCGGTAGTGGGGGAAGTCTAGGACCAGAGGACACAGATAGAGTGGATGTGGAGAGGATGTTTCCTGTAGTGGGAGAGTCTAGGATCAGAGGACACAGATAGAGTGGATGTGGAGAGGATGTTTCCTGTATTGGGAGAGTCTAGGACCAGAGGACACAGATAGAATGGATGTGGAGAGGATGTTTCCTGTAGTGGGTGAGTCTAGGACCAGAGGACACAGATAGAGTGGATGTGGAGAGGATGTTTCCTGTAGTGGGGGAGTCTCGGACCAGAGGACACAGATAGAGTGGATGTGGAGACGCTGTTTCCTATAGTGGGGGAGTCTCGGACCAGAGGACGCAGATAGAGTGGATGTGGAGAGGATGTTTCCTGTAGTGGGTGAGTCTAGGACCAGAGGACACAGATAGAGTGGATGTGGAGAGTATGTTTCCTGTGGTGGGGGAGTCTCGGACCAGAGGACATAGATAGAGTGGGTGTGGAGAGGATGTTTCCGGTAGTGGGGGAAGTCTAGGACCAGAGGACACAGATAGAGTGGATGTGGAGAGGATGTTTCCTGTAGTGGGAGAGTCTAGGACCAGAGGACACAGATAGAGTGGATGTGGAGAGGATGTTTCCTGTACTGGGAGAGTCTAGGACCAGAGGACACAGATAGAATGGATGTGGAGAGGATGTTTCCTGTAGTGGGGGAGTCTAGGTCCAGAGGACACAGATAGAGTGGATGTGGAGAGGATGTTTCCTTTAGTGGGAGATTCTCGGACCAGAGGACAGAGATAGAGTGGATGTGGAGAGGATGTTTCCTATAGTGGGTGAGTCTAGGACCAGAGGATATCGATGGAGTGGATGTGGAGAAGATGTTGCCTGTAGTGGGGGAGTCTAGGACCAGAGGACACAGGTAGAGTGGATGTGGAGAGGATGATTCCTATAGTCCTGGAGTCTAGGAGCAGAGGACACTGATGGAGTGGATGTGGAGAGGATGTTTCCTGTCGTGGGGGAGTCTAGGACCAGAGGACACAGATAGAGTGGATGTGGAGTGGATGTTTCCTATAGTCGGGGAGTCTAGGACCAGAGGACACATAGAGTGAATGTGGAGAGGATGTTTCCTATAGTGGGGGGAGTCTAGGACCAGAGGACACAGATAGAGTGGATGTGGAGAGAGTGTTTCATCTGGTGGGGAGTCTAGGACGAGAGGACACTGATAGAGTGGATGTGGAGAGGATGTTTCCTATAGTGGGTGAGTCTAGGACCAGAGGATACCGATGGAGTGGATGTGGAGAGGATGTTGCCTGTAGTGGGGGAGTCTAGGACCAGAGGACACAGGTAGAGTGGATGTGGAGAGGATGATTCCTATAGTCGGGGAGTCTAGGACCAGAGGACACAGATAGAGTGGATGTGGAGAGGATGTTTCCTGTCATGGGGGAGTCTAGGACCAGAGGACCCAGATAGAGTGGATGTGGAGTGGATGTTTCCTATAGTCGGGGAGTCTAGGACCAGAGGACACAGATAGAGTGAATGTGGAGAGGATGTTTCCTATAGTGGGGGGAGTCTAGGACCAGAGGACACAGATAGAGTGGATTTGGAGAGAGTGTTTCATCTGGTGGGGAGTCTAGGACCAGAGGACACAGATAGAGTGGATTTGGAGAGAGTGTTTCATCTGGTGGGGAGTCTTGGACCAGAGGACACAGATAGAGTGTATGTGGAGAGGATGTTTCCTATAGTGGGGGGAGTCTGGGACCAGAGGACAGAGATAGAGTGGATGTGGAGAGGATGTTTCCTATAGTGGGGGGAGTCTAGGACCAGAGGACACATATAGAGTGGATGTGGAGAGGATGTTTCCTGTAGTGGGGGAGAGTAGGACCAGAGGACAGAAATAGAGTGGATGTGGAGAGGATGTTTCCTGTAGTGGGGGTGTCTCGGACCAGAGGACACAGATAGAGTGGATGTGGAGAGGATGTTTCCTATATTTGGGGAGTCCAGGACCAGAGGACACAGATAGAGTGGATGTGGAGAGGATGTTTCCTACAGTGGGGGAGTCTAGGATCAGAGGACACAGATAGAGTGGATGTGGAGAGGATGTTTCCTGTAGTGGGGGTGTCTAGGACCAGAGGACACAAATAGAGTGGATGTGGAGAGGATGTTTCCTGTAGTGGGCGTGTCTCGGACCAGAGGACACAGATAGATTGGATGTGGAGAGGGTGTTTCCTATAGTGGGGGAGTCCAGGACCAGAGGACACAGATAGAGTGGATGTGGAGAAGATGTTTCCTACAGTGGGGGAGTCTCGGACCAGAGGACACAGATAGAGTGGATGTGGAGAAGATGTTTCCTGTAGTGGGTGAGTCTAGGACCAGAGGACACAGATAGAGTGGATGTGGAGAGTATGTTTCCTGTGGTGTGGGAGTCTCGGACCAGAGGACATAGATAGAGTGGGTGTGGAGAGGATGTTTCCGGTAGTGGGGGAAGTCTAGGACCAGAGGACACAGATAGAGTGGATGTGGAGAGGATGTTTCCTGTAGTGGGAGAGTCTAGGATCAGAGGACACAGATAGAGTGGATGTGGAGAGGATGTTTCCTGTATTGGGAGAGTCTAGGACCAGAGGACACAGATAGAATGGATGTGGAGAGGATGTTTCCTGTAGTGGGGGAGTCTAGGTCCAGAGGACACAGATAGAGTGGATGTGGAGAGGATGTTTCCTATAGTCGGGGAGTCTCGGACCAGAGGACACATAGAGTGAATGTGGAGAGGATGTTTCCTATAGTGGGGGGAGTCTAGGACCAGAGGACACAGATAGAGTGGATGTGGAGAGAGTGTTTCATCTGGTGGGGAGTCTAGGACGAGAGGACACTGATAGAGTGGATGTGGAGAGGATGTTTCCTATAGTGGGTGAGTCTAGGACCAGAGGATACCGATGGAGTGGATGTGGAGAGGATGTTGCCTGTAGTGGGGGAGTCTAGGACCAGAGGACACAGGTAGAGTGGATGTGGAGAGGATGATTCCTATAGTCGGGGAGTCTAGGACCAGAGGACACAGACAGAGTGGATGTGGAGAGTATGTTTCCTGTCGTGGGGGATTCTAGGACCAGAGGACACAGATAGAGTGGATGTGGAGTGGATGTTTCCTATAATCGGGGAGTCTAGGACCAGAGGACACTGATAGAGTGAATGTGGAGAGGATGTTTCCTATAGTGGGGGGAGTCTAGGACCAGAGGACACAGATAGAGTGGATGTGGAGAGAGTGTTTCATCTGGTGGGGAGTCTAGGACCAGAGGACACAGATAGAGTGGATGTGGAGAGAATGTTTCCTGTAGTGGGGGGGTCTAGGACCAGAGGACACAGATAGAGTGGATGTGGAGAGGATGTTTCCTGTAGTGGGGGAGTCTCGGACCAGAGGACACAGATAGAGAGGATGTGGAGAGGCTGTTTCCTATAGTGGGGGAGTCTCGGACCAGAGGACACAGATAGAGTGGATGTGGAGAGGATGTTTCCTGTAGTGGGTGAGTCTAGGACCAGAGGACAAAGATAGAGTGGATGTGGAGAGTATGCTTCCTGTGGTGGGGGAGTCTCGGACCAGAGGACACAGATAGAGTGGATGTGGAGAGGATGTTTCCTGTAGTGGGAGAGTCTAGGACCAGAGGACACAGATAGAATGGATGTGGAGAGGATGTTTCCTGTAGTGGGGGAGTCTAGGTCCAAAGGACACAGATAGAGTGGATGTGGAGAGGATGTTTCCTTTAGTGGGAGATTCTCGGACCAGAGGACACAGATAGAGTGGAAGTGGAGAGGATGTTTCCTATAGTGGGTGAGTCTAGGACCAGAGGATATCGATGGAGTGGATGTGGAGAGGATGTTGCCTGTAGTGCGGGAGTCTAGGACCAGAGGACACAGGTAGAGTGGATGTGGAGAGGATGATTCCTATAGTCCTGGAGTCTAGGACCAGAGGACACTGATAGAGTGGATGTGGAGAAGATGTTTCCTGTCGTGGGGGAGTCTAGGACCAGAGGACACAGATAGAGTGGATGTGGAGTGGTTGTTTCCTATAGTCGGGGAGTCTTGGACCAGTGGACACATAGAGTGAATGTGGAGAGGATGTTTACTATAGTGGGGGGAGTCTAGGACCAGAGGACACAGGTAGAATGGATGTGGAGAGGATGATTCCTATAGTCGGGGAGTCTAGGACCAGAGGACACAGATAGAGTGGATGTGGAGAGGATGTTTCCTGTCGTGGGGGAGTCTAGGACCAGAGGACACAGATAGAGTGGATGTGGAGTGGATGTTTCCTATAGTGGGGGGAGTCTAGGACCAGAGGACACAGATAGAGTGGATGTGGAGAGAGTGTTTCATCTGGTGGGGAGTCTAGGACCAGAGGACACAGATAGAGTGGATGTGGAGAGGATGTTTCCTATAGTGGGGGGAGTCTCGGACCTGAGGACACAGATAGAGTGGATGTGGAGAGAATGTTTCCTGTAGTGGGGGGGGGTCTAGGACCAGAGGACACAGATAGAGTGGATGTGGAGAGGATGTTTCCTGTAGTGGGGGAGTCTCGGACCAGAGGACACAGATAGAGTGGGTGTGGAGAGGATGTTTCCTATAGTCGGGGAGTCTAGGACCAGAGGACACATAGAGTGAATGTGGAGAGGATGTTTCCTATAGTGGGGGGAGTCTAGGACCAGAGGACACAGATAGAGTGGATGTGGAGAGAGTGTTTCATCTGGTGGGGAGTCTAGGACGAGAGGACACTGATAGAGTGGATGTGGAGAGGATGTTTCCTATAGTGGGTGAGTCTAGGACCAGAGGATACCGATGGAGTGGATGTGGAGAGGATGTTGCCTGTAGTGGGGGAGTCTAGGACCAGAGGACACAGGTAGAGTGGATGTGGAGAGGATGATTCCTATAGTCGGGGAGTCTAGGACCAGAGGACACAGATAGAGTGGATGTGGAGAGGATGTTTCCTGTCGTGGGGGAGTCTAGGACCAGAGGACACAGATAGAGTGAATGTGGAGTGGATGTTTCCTATAGTCGGGGAGTCTAGGACCAGAGGACACTGATAGAGTGAATGTGGAGAGGATGTTTCCTATAGTGGGGGGAGTCTAGGACCAGAGGACACAGATAGAGTGGATGTGGAGAGAGTGTTTCATCTGGTGGGGAGTCTAGGACCAGAGGACACAGATAGAGTGGATGTGGAGAGAATGTTTCCTGTAGTGGGGGAATCTCGGACCAGAGGACACAGATAGAGTGGATGTGGAGAGGCTGTTTCCTATAGTGGGGGAGTCTCGGACCAGAGGACACAGATAGAGTGGTTGTGGAGAGGATGTTTCCTGTAGTGGGTGAGTCTAGGACCAGAGGACAAAGATAGAGTGGATGTGGAGAGTATGCTTCCTGTGGTGGGGGAGTCTCGGACCAGAGGACATAGATAGAGCGGGTGTGGAGATGATGTTTCCGGTAGTGTGGGAAGTCTAGGACCAGAGGACACAGATAGAGTGGATGTGGAGAGGATGTTTCCTGTAGTGGGAGAGTCTAGGACCAGAGGACAAAGATAGAGTGGATGTGGAGAGGATGTTTCCTGTAGTGGGAGAGTCTAGGACCAGAGGACACAGATAGAATGGATGTGGAGAGGATGTTTCCTGTAGTGGGGGAGTCTAGGACCAGAGGACACAGATAGAGTGGATGTGGAGTGGATGTTTCCTATAGTCCGGGAGTCTAGGACCAGAGGACACAGATAGAGTGAATGTGGAGAGGATGTTTCCTATAGTGGGGGGAGTCTAGGACCAGAGGACACAGATAGAGTGGATGTGGAGAGAGTGTTTCATCTGGTGGGGAGTCTAGGACCAGAGGACACAGATAGAGTGGATGTGGAGAGGATGTTTCCTATAGTGTGGGGAGTCTCGGACCAGAGGACACAGATAGAGTGGATGTGGAGAGAATGTTTCCTGTTGTGGGGGGGTCTAGGACCAGAGGACACAGATAGAGTGGATGTGGAGAGGATGTTTCCTGTAGTGGGGGAGTCTCGGACCAGAGGACACAGATAGAGTGGATGTGGAGAGGCTGTTTCCTATAGTGGGGGAGTCTCGGACCAGAGGACACAGATAGAGTGGATGTGGAGAGGATGTTTCCTGTAGTGGGTGAGTCTAGGACCAGAGGACACAGATAGAGTGGATGTGGAGAGTATGTTTCCTGTGGTGGGGGAGTCTCGGACCAGAGGACATAGATAGAGTGGGTGTGGAGAGGATGTTTCCGGTAGTGGGGGAAGTCTAGGACCAGAGGACACAGATAGATTGGATGTGGA
The DNA here is from genome assembly GCF_963921235.1 of Mobula hypostoma. Classification (NCBI taxonomy): domain Eukaryota; kingdom Metazoa; phylum Chordata; class Chondrichthyes; order Myliobatiformes; family Myliobatidae; genus Mobula; species Mobula hypostoma. The sequence goes on along the minus strand of NW_026948189.1, from coordinate 8,693 downwards.
GAGGATGTTTCCTGTAGTGGGAGAGTCTAGGACCAGAGGACACAGATAGAGTGGATGTGGAGAGGATGTTTCCTGTAGTGGGAGAGTCTAGGACCAGAGGACACAGATAGAGTGGATGTGGAGAGGCTGTTTCCTATAGTGGGGGAGTCTCGGACCAGAGGACACAGATGGAGTGGATGTGGAGAGGATGTTTCCTGTAGTGGGTGAGTCTAGGACCAGAGGTCAAAGATAGAGTGGATGTGGAGAGTATGCTTCCTGTGGTGGGGGAGTCTCGGACCAGAGGACATAGATAGAGCGGGTGTGGAGATGATGTTTCCGGTAGTGGGGGAAGTCTAGGAGCAGAGGACACTGATAGAGTGGATGTGGAGAGGATGTTTCCTGTCGTGGGGGAGTCTAGGACCAGAGGATACCGATGGAGTGGATGTGGAGAGGATGTTGCCTGTAGTGGGGGAGTCTAGGACCAGAGGACACATAGAGTGAATGTGGAGAGGATGGTTCCTATAGTCGGCGAGTCTAGGACCAGAGGACACAGATAGAGTGGATGTGGAGAGGATGTTTCCTGTAGTGGGGGAGTCTAGGACCAGAGGACACAGATAGAGTGGATGTGGAGTGGATGTTTCCTATAGTCGGGGAGTCTAGGACCAGAGGGCACAGATAGAGTGAATGTGGAGAGGATGTTTCCTATAGTGGGGGGGTCTAGGACCAGAGGACACAGATAGAGTGGATGTGGAGAGAGTGTTTCATCTGGTGGGGAGTCTAGGACCAGAGGACACAGATAGAGTGGATGTGGAGAGAGTGTTTCATCTGGTGGGGAGTCTTGGACCAGAGGACACAGATAGAGTGTATGTGGAGAGGATGTTTCCTATAGTGGGGGGAGTCTGGGACCAGAGGACAGAGATAGAGTGGATGTGGAGAGGATGTTTCCTATAGTGGGGGGAGTCTAGGACCAGAGGACACATATAGAGTGGATGTGGAGAGGATGTTTCCTGTAGTGGGGGAGTGTAGGACCAGAGGACAGAAATAGAGTGGATGTGGAGAGGATGTTTCCTGTAGTGGGGGTGTCTCGGACCAGAGGACACAGATGGAGTGGATGTGGAGAGGATGTTTCCTGTAGTGGGGGAGTCTCGGACCAGAGGACACAGATAGAGTGGATGTGGAGAGGCTGTTTCCTATAGTGGGGGAGTCTCGGACCAGAGGACACAGATAGAGTGGATGTGGAGAGGATGTTTCCTGTAGTGGGGGAGTCTCGGACCAGAGGACATAGATAGAGTGGGTGCGGAGAGGATGTTTCCGGTAGTGGGGGAAGTCTAGGACCAGAGGACACAGATAGAGTGGATGTGGAGAGGATGTTTCCTACAGTGGGGGAGTCTAGGATCAGAGGACACAGATAGAGTGGATGTGGAGAGGATGTTTCCTGTAGTGGGGGTGTCTAGGACCAGAGGACACAGATAGAGTGGATGTGGAGAGGGTGTTTCCTATAGTGGGGGAGTCCAGGACCAGAGGACACAGATAGAGTGGGTGTGGAGAAGATGTTTCCTACAGTGGGGGAGTCTCGGACCAGAGGACACAGATAGAGTTGATGTGGAGAGGATGTTTCCTGTAGTGGGTGAGTCTAGGACCAGAGGACACAGATAGAGTGGATGTGGAGAGGATGTTTCCTGTAGTGGGGGAGTCTCGGACCAGAGGACACAGATAGAGTGGATGTGGAGAGGCTGTTTCCTATAGTGGGGGAGTCTCGGACCAGAGGACACAGATAGAGTGGATGTGGAGAGGATGTTTCCTGTAGTGGGTGAGTCTAGGACCAGAGGACACAGATAGAGTGGATGTGGAGAGTATGTTTCCTGTGGTGGGGGAGTCTCGGACCAGAGGACATAGATAGAGTGGGTGCGGAGAGGATGTTTCCGGTAGTGGGGGAAGTCTAGGACCAGAGGACACAGATAGAGTGGATGTGGAGAGGATGTTTCCTGTAGTGGGAGAGTCTAGGACCAGAGGACACAGATAGAGTGGATGTGGAGAGGATGTTTCCTGTAGTGGGAGAGTCTAGGACCAGAGGACACAGATAGAATGGATGTGGAGAGGATGTTTCCTGTAGTGGGGGAGTCTAGGTCCAGAGGACACAGATAGAGTGGATGTGGAGAGAATGTTTCCTTTACTGGGAGATTCTCGGACCAGAGGACAGAGATAGAGTGGATGTGGAGAGGATGTTTCCTATAGTGGGTGAGTCTAGGACCAGAGGATATCGATGGAGTGGATGTGGAGAGGATGTTGCCTGTAGTGGGGGAGTCTAGGACCAGAGGACACAGGTAGAGTGGATGTGGAGAGGATGATTCCTATAGTCCTGGAGTCTAGGAGCAGAGGACACTGATAGAGTGGATGTGGAGAGGATGTTTCCTGTCGTGGGGGAGTCTAGGACCAGAGGACACAGATAGAGTGGATGTGGAGTGGATGTTTCCTATAGTCGGGGAGTCTAGGACCAGAGGACACATAGAGTGAATGTGGAGAGGATGTTTCCTATAGTGGGGGGAGTCTAGGACCAGAGGACACAGATAGAGTGGATGTGGAGAGAGTGTTTCATCTCGTGGGGAGTCTAGGACCAGAGGACACAGATAGAGTGAATGTGGAGAGGATGTTTCCTATAGTGGGGGGGTCTAGGACCAGAGGACACAGATAGAGTGGATGTGGAGAGAGTGTTTCATCTGGTGGGGAGTCTAGGACCAGAGGACACAGATAGAGAGGATGTGGAGAGGATGTTTCCTATAGTGGGTGAGTCTAGGACCAGAGGATACCGATGGAGTGGATGTGGAGAGGATGTTGCCTGTAGTGGGGGAGTCTAGGACCTGAGGACACAGGTAGAGTGGATGTGGAGAGGATGATTCCTATAGTCGGGGAGTCTAGGACCAGAGGACACAGATAGAGTGGATGTGGAGAGGATGTTTCCTGTCGTGGGGGAGTCTAGGACCAGAGGACCCAGATAGAGTGGATGTGGAGTGGATGTTTCCTATAGTCGGGGAGTCTAGGACCAGAGGACACAGATAGAGTGAATGTGGAGAGGATGTTTCCTATAGTGGGGGGAGTGTAGGACCAGAGGACACAGATAGAGTGGATTTGGAGAGAGTTTTTCATCTGGTGGGGAGTCTAGGACCAGAGGACACAGATAGAGTGGATTTGGAGAGAGTGTTTCATCTGGTGGGGAGTCTTGGACCAGAGGACACAGATAGAGTGTATGTGGAGAGGATGTTTCCTATAGTGGGGGGAGTCTGGGACCAGAGGACAGAGATAGAGTGGATGTGGAGAGGATGTTTCCTATAGTGGGGGGAGTCTAGGACCAGAGGACACATATAGAGTGGATGTGGAGAGGATGTTTCCTGTAGTGGGGGAGTGTAGGACCAGAGGACAGAAATAGAGTGGATGTGGAGAGGATGTTTCCTGTAGTGGGGGTGTCTCGGACCAGAGGACACAGATAGAGTGGATGTGGAGAGGATGTTTCCTATATTGGGGGAGTCCAGGACCAGAGGACACAGATAGAGTGGATGTGGAGAGGATGTTTCCTACAGTGGGGGAGTCTAGGATCAGAGGACACAGATAGAGTGGATGTGGAGAGGATGTTTCCTGTAGTGGGGGTGTCTAGGACCAGAGGACACAAATAGAGTGGATGTGGAGAGGATGTTTCCTGTAGTGGGCGTGTCTCGGACCAGAGGACACAGATAGAGTGGATGTGGAGAGGGTGTTTCCTATAGTGGGGGAGTCCAGGACCAGAGGACACAGATAGAGTGGATGTGGAGAAGATGTTTCCTACAGTGGGGGAGTCTCGGACCAGAGGACACAGATAGAGTGGATGTGGAGAGGATGTTTCCTGTAGTGGGTGAGTCTAGGACCAGAGGACACAGATAGAGTGGATGTGGAGAGTATGTTTCCTGTGGTGGGGGAGTCTCGGACCAGAGGACATAGATAGAGTGGGTGTGGAGAGGATGTTTCCGGTAGTGGGGGAAATCTAGGACCAGAGGACACAGATAGAGTGGATGTGGAGAGGATGTTTCCTGTAGTGGGAGAGTCTAGGATCAGAGGACACAGATAGAGTGGATGTGGAGAGGATGTTTCCTGTATTGGGAGAGTCTAGGACCAGAGAACACAGATAGAATGGATGTGGAGAGGATGTTTCCTGTAGTGGGGGAGTCTAGGTCCAGAGGACACAGATAGAGTGGATGTGGAGAGGATGTTTCCTATAGTCGGGGAGTCTAGGACCAGAGGACACATAGAGTGAATGTGGAGAGGATGTTTCCTATAGTGGGGGGAGTCTAGGACCAGAGGACACAGATAGAGTGGATGTGGAGAGAGTGTTTCATCTGGTGGGGAGTCTAGGACGAGAGGACACTGATAGAGTGGATGTGGAGAGGATGTTTCCTATAGTGGGGGGAGTCTAGGACCAGAGGACACAGATAGAGTGGATGTGGAGAGGATGTTGCCTGTAGTGGGGGAGTCTAGGACCAGAGGACACAGGTAGAGTGGATGTGGAGAGGATGATTCCTATAGTCGGGGAGTCTAGGACCAGAGGACACAGATAGAGTGGATGTGGAGAGTATGTTTCCTGTCGTGGGGGATTCTAGGACCAGAGGACACAGATAGAGTGGATGTGGAGTGGATGTTTCCTATAGTCGGGGAGTCTAGGACCAGAGGACACTGATAGAGTGAATGTGGAGAGGATGTTTCCTATAGTGGGGGGAGTCTAGGACCAGAGGACACAGATAGAGTGGATGTGGAGAGAGTGTTTCATCTGGTGGGGAGTCTAGGACCAGAGGACACAGATAGAGTGGATGTGGAGAGAATGTTTCCTGTAGTGGGGGGGTCTAGGACCAGAGGACACAGATAGAGTGGATGTGGAGAGGATGTTTCCTGTAGTGGGTGAGTCTAGGACCAGAGGACAAAGATAGAGTGGATGTGGAGAGTATGCTTCCTGTGGTGGGGGAGTCTCGGACCAGAGGACATAGATAGAGCGGGTGTGGAGATGATGTTTCCGGTAGTGTGGGAAGTCTAGGACCAGAGGACACAGATAGAGTGGATGTGGAGAGGATGTTTCCTGTAGTGGGAGAGTCTAGGACCAGAGGACAAAGATAGAGTGGATGTGGAGAGGATGTTTCCTGTAGTGGGAGAGTCTAGGACCAGAGGACACAGATAGAATGGATGTGGAGAGGATGTTTCCTGTAGTGGGGGAGTCTAGGACCAGAGGACACAGATAGAGTGGATGTGGAGTGGATGTTTCCTATAGTCCGGGAGTCTAGGACCAGAGGACACAGATAGAGTGAATGTGGAGAGGATGTTTCCTATAGTGGGGGGAGTCTAGGACCAGAGGACACAGATAGAGTGGATGTGGAGAGAGTGTTTCATCTGGTGGGGAGTCTAGGACCAGAGGACACAGATAGAGTGGATGTGGAGAGGATGTTTCCTATAGTGTGGGGAGTCTCGGACCAGAGGACACAGATAGAGTGGATGTGGAGAGAATGTTTCCTGTTGTGGGGGGGTCGAGGACCAGAGGACACAGATAGAGTGGATGTGGAGAGGAAGTTTCCTGTAGTGGGGGAGTCTCGGACCAGAGGACACAGATAGAGTGGATGTGGAGAGGCTGTTTCCTATAGTGGGGGAGTCTCGGACCAGAGGACACAGATAGAGTGGATGTGGAGAGGATGTTTCCTGTAGTGGGTGAGTCTAGGACCAGAGGACACAGATAGAGTGGATGTGGAGAGTATGTTTCCTGTGGTGGGGGAGTCTCGGACCAGAGGACATAGATAGAGTGGGTGTGGAGAGGATGTTTCCGGTAGTGGGGGAAGTCTAGGACCAGAGGACACAGATAGATTGGATGTGGAGAGGATGTTTCCTGTAGTGGGAGAGTCTAGGACCAGAGGACACAGATAGAGTGGATGTGGAGAGGATGTTTCCTGTAGTGGGAGAGTCTAGGACCAGAGGACACAGATAGAGTGGATGTGGAGAGGCTGTTTCCTATAGTGGGGGAGTCTCGGACCAGAGGACACAGATAGAGTGGATGTGGAGAGGATGTTTCCTGTAGTGGGTGAGTCTAGGACCAGAGGTCAAAGATAGAGTGAATGTGGAGAGGATGTTTCCTGTCGTGGGGGAGTCTAGGACCAGAGGACACAGATAGAGTGGATGTGGAGTGGATGTTTCCTATAGTTGGGGAGTCTAGGACCAGAGGACACATAGAGTGAATGTGGAGAGGATGTTTCCTATAGTGGGGGGAGTCTAGGACCAGAGGACACAGATAGAGTGGATGTGGAGAGAGTGTTTCATCTGGTGGGGAGTCTAGGACCAGAGGATACCGATGGAGTGGATGTGGAGAGGATGTTGCCTGTAGTGGGGGAGTCTAGGACCAGAGGACACATAGAGTGAATGTGGAGAGGATGTTTCCTATAGTGGGGGGAGCCTAGGACCAGAGGACACTGATAGAGTGGATGTGGAGAGGATGTTTCCTATAGTCGGGGAGTCTAGGACCAGAGGACACAGATAGAGTGGATGTGGAGAGGATGTTTCCTGTCATGGGGGAGTTTAGGACCAGAGGACACAGATAGAGTGGATGTGGAGTGGATGTTTCCTATAGTCGGGGAGTCTAGGACCAGAGGACACAGATAGAGTGAATGTGGAGAGGATGTTTCCTATAGTGGGGGGAGTCTAGGACCAGAGGACACAGATAGAGTGGATTTGGAGAGAGTGTTTCATCTGGTGGGGAGTCTAGGACCAGAGGACACAGATAGAGTGGATGTGGAGAGAGTGTTTCATCTGGTGGGGAGTCTTGGACCAGAGGACACAGATAGAGTGTATGTGGAGAGGATGTTTCCTATAGTGGGGGGAGTCTGGGACCAGAGGACAGAGATAGAGTGGATGTGGAGAGGATGTTTCCTATAGTGGGGGGAGTCTAGGACCAGAGGACACATATAGAGTGGATGTGGAGAGGATGTTTCCTGTAGTGGGGGAGTGTAGGACCAGAGGACAGAAATAGAGTGGATGTGGAGAGGATGTTTCCTGTAGTGGGGGTGTCTCGGACCAGAGGACACAGATAGAGTGGATGTGGAGAGGATGTTTCCTATATTGGGGGAGTCCAGGACCAGAGGACACAGATAGAGTGGATGTGGAGAGGATGTTTCCTACAGTGGGGGAGTCTAGGATCAGAGGACACAGATAGAGTGGATGTGGAGAGGATGTTTCCTGTAGTGGGGGTGTCTAGGACCAGAGGACACAGATAGAGTGGATGTGGAGAGGGTGTTTCCTATAGTGGGGGAGTCCAGGACCAGAGGACACAGATAGAGTGGGTGTGGAGAAGATGTTTCCTACAGTGGGGGAGTCTCGGACCAGAGGACACAGATAGAGTGGATGTGGAGAGGATGTTTCCTGTAGTGGGTGAGTCTAGGACCAGAGGACACAGATAGAGTGGATGTGGAGAGGATGTTTCCTGTAGTGGGGGAGTCTCGGACCAGAGGACAGAGATAGAGTGGATGTGGAGAGGCTGTTTCCTATAGTGGGGGAGTCTCGGACCAGAGGACACAGATAGAGTGGATGTGGAGAGGATGTTTCCTGTAGTGGGTGAGTCTAGGACCAGAGGACACAGATAGAGTGGATGTGGAGAGTATGTTTCCTGTGGTGGGGGAGTCTCGGACCAGAGGACATAGATAGAGTGGGTGTGGAGAGGATGTTTCCGGTAGTGGGGGAAGTCTAGGACCAGAGGACACAGATAGAGTGGATGTGGAGAGGATGTTTCCTGTAGTGGGAGAGTCTAGGACCAGAGGACACAGATAGAGTGGATGTGGAGAGGATGTTTCCTGTAGTGGGAGAGTCTAGGACCAGAGGACACAGATAGAATGGATGTGGAGAGGATGTTTCCTGTAGTGGGGGAGTCTAGGTCCAGAGGACACAGATAGAGTGGATGTGGAGAGGATGTTTCCTTTACTGGGAGATTCTCGGACCAGAGGACAGAGATAGAGTGGATGTGGAGAGGATGTTTCCTATAGTGGGTGAGTCTAGGACCAGAGGATATCGATGGAGAGGATGTGGAGAGGATGTTGCCTGTAGTGGGGGAGTCTAGGACCAGAGGACACAGGTAGAGTGGATGTGGAGAGGATGATTCCTATAGTCCTGGAGTCTAGGAGCAGAGGACACTGATAGAGTGGATGTGGAGAGGATGTTTCCTGTCGTGGGGGAGTCTAGGACCAGAGGACACAGATAGAGTGGATGTGGAGTGGATGTTTCCTATAGTCGGGGAGTCTAGGACCAGAGGACACATAGAGTGAATGTGGAGAGGATGTTTCCTATAGTGGGGGGAGTCTAGGACCAGAGGACACAGATAGAGTGGATGTGGAGAGAGTGTTTCATCTGGTGGGGAGTCTAGGACGAGAGGACACTGATAGAGTGGATGTGGAGAGGATGTTTCCTATAGTGGGTGAGTCTAGGACCAGAGGATACCGATGGAGTGGATGTGGAGAGGATGTTGCCTGTAGTGGGGGAGTCTAGGACCAGAGGACACAGATAGAGTGAATGTGGAGAGGATGTTTCCTATAGTGGGGGGGTCTAGGACCAGAGGACACAGATAGAGTGGATGTGGAGAGAGTGTTTCATCTGGTGGGGAGTCTAGGACCAGAGGACACAGATAGAGTGGATGTGGAGAGGATGTTTCCTATAGTGGGTGAGTCTAGGAC
>NW_026948188.1:335000-378217 GCF_963921235.1 Mobula hypostoma | reverse complement strand
ACGGAGGATGGAGATGGAGAGACGGGGGGAGAGACGGAGGAGGGAGATGGGGAGACGGCGGAGAGACGGAGGAGGGAGATGGAGAGATGGGGGAGAGACGGAGGAGGGAGATGGAGAGACGGAGGAGGGAGATGGAGAGACGGGGGAGAGACGGAGCAGGGAGATGGAGGGGGGGGAGAGACGGAGCAGGGAGATGGAGAGATGGGGGGAGACGGAGGAGGGAGATGGAGAGACGGGGGAGAAACGGAGGAGGGAGATGGAGAGACGGAGGAGGGAGATGGAGAGACGGGGAGAGACGGAGGAGGGAGATGGAGAGATGGAGGAGGAAGATGGGGAGAAGGGAGAGAGACGGAGGAGGGAGATGGAGAGACGGGGAGAGAGACGGAGGAGGGAGATGGAGAGACGGGGGTGAGACGGTGTAGGGAGATAGAGAGACGGGGGGAGAGACGGAGGAGGGAGATGGAGAGATGGGGGAGAGACGGAGGAGGGAGATGGAGAGATGGGGGAGAGACGGAGGAGGGAGATGGAGAGACGGAGGAGGGAGATGGAGAGACGGGGAGAGAGACGGAGGAGGGAGATGGAGAGACGGGGGTGAGACGGTGTAGGGAGATAGAGAGACGGGGGGAGAGACGGAGGAGGGAGATGGAGAGATGGGGGAGAGACGGAGGAGGGAGATGGAGAGATGGGGGAGAGACGGAGGAGGGAGATGGAGAGACGGAGGAGGGAGATGGAGAGACGGGGAGAGACGGAGGAGGGAGATGGAGAGATGGAGGAGGAAGATGGGGAGAAGGGAGAGAGACGGAGGAGGGAGATGGAGAGATGGGGGAGAGACGGAGGAGGGAGATGGAGAGATGGGGGAGAGACGGAGGAGGGAGATGGAGAGACGGAGGAGGGAGATGGAGGAGGGAGATGGAGAGATGGAGGAGGAAGATGGAAAGACGGGGGAGAGACGGAGGAGGGAGATGGAGAGACGGAGGAGGGAGATGGGGAGACGGGGGAGAGACGGAGGATGGAGATGGAGAGACGGGGGAGAGATAGAGGAGGGAGATGGAGGGACGGGGGAGAGACGGAGGAGGGAGATAGGGAGACGGGGGGAGAGACGGCAGAAGGAGATAGGGAGACGGGGGAGACAGAGGAGGGAGATGAAGAGACAGGGGAGAGACGGACGAGGGAATTGGAGTGACGGGGGGAGAGACTGAGGAGGGAGATGGTGAGACGGGGGGAGAGAGGGAGGAGGGAGATGGAGAGACGGGGGGAGAGACGGAGGAGGGAGATGGGGAGACGGGGGAGATACGGAAAAGGGAGATGGAGAGACGGGGGAGAGACAGAGGAGGGAGATGGAGAGACGGGGGAGAGACGGAGGAGGGAGATGGAGAGACGGGGGAGAGACGGAGGAGGGAGATGGGGAGACGAAAGAGGGAGATGGAGAGACGGAGGAGGGAGATGGGGAGACGGGGAGGGAGATGGAGAGACAGGGGAGAGACGGACGAGGGAGATTGGGAGACGGGGAGAGACAGAAGAGGGACATGGAGAGACGGGGAGAGACAGAGTAAGAAGATGGAGAGACGAAAGAGGGAGATGGAGGAGGGAGATGGAGAGACGGGGAGAGACGGAGGAGGGAGATGGGGAGACGGGGGGAGAACGGAGGAGGGAGATGCGGAGACGGGGGAGAGACGGAGGAGGGAGATGGAGAGACGGGGGGAGAGACGGAGGAGGGAGATGGGGAGACAGGGGAGACACGGAGGAGGGAGATGGGGAGATGGGGGAGAGACGGAGGAGGGAAATGGAGAGACGGGGAGAGATGGAGGAGGGAGATGGGGAGACGGGGGGAGAGACGGAGTAGGGAGATAGAGAGACGGGGGAGACGGAGGAGGGAGATGGAGAGACGGGGGAGAGACGGAGGAGGGAGATGGGGAGACGGCGGAGAGACGGAGGAGGGAGATGGGGAGACGGGGAGAGACGGAGGTGGGAGATGGGGAGACGGCGGAGAGACGGAGGAGGGAGATGGGGAGACGGGGAGAGACGGAGTTGGGAGATGGGGAGACGGGGGGAGAGACGGAGTAGGGAGATAGAGAGACGGGGGAGACGGAGGATGGAGATGGAGAGACGAGGGGAGAGACGGAGGAGGGAGATGGGGAGACGGCGGAGAGACGGAGGAGGGAGATGGGGAGACGGGGAGAGACGGAGGTGGGAGATGGGGAGACAGGGGTGAGACGGAGGTGGGAGATGGAGAGACGGGGGGAGAGAGGGAGATGGGGAGACGGCGGAGAGACGGAGGAGGGAGATGGGGAGACGGGGAGAGACGGAGGTGGGAGATGGGGAGACGGCGGAGAGACGGAGGAGGGAGATGGGGAGACGGGGAGAGACGGAGGTGGGAGATGGGGAGACGGGGGGAGAGACGGAATAGGGAGATAGAGAGACAGGGGAGACGGAGGATGGAGATGGAGAGACGGGGGGAGAGACGGAGGAGGGAGATGGGGAGACGGCGGAGAGACGGAGGAGGGAGATGGGGAGACGGGGAGAGACGGAGGTGGGAGATGGGGAGACAGGGGTAGAGACGGAGGAGGGAGATGGAGAGACGGGGGAGAGACGGTGCAGGGAGATGGAGGGGGGGGAGAGACGGAGCAGGGAGATGGAGAGATGGGGGGAGACGGAGGAGGGAGATGGAGAGACGGGGGGAGAAACGGAGGAGGGAGACGGAGAGACGGGGAGAGAGACGGAGGAGGGAGATGGGGAGACGGGGAGAGACGGAGGTGGGAGATGGGGAGACGGGGGAGAGACGGAGTAGGGAGATAGAGAGACGGGGAGACGGAGGATGGAGATGGAGAGACGGGGGGAGAGACGGAGGAGGGAGATGGGGAGACGGCGGAGAGACGGAGGAGGGAGATGGGGAGACGGGGAGAGACGGAGGAGGGAGATGGAGAGACGGGGGAGGGAGATGGAGAGACGGGGGAGAGACGGTGCAGGGAGATGGAGGGGGGGAGAGACGGAGCAGGGAGATGGAGAGATGGGGGGAGACGGAGGAGGGAGATGGAGAGACGGGGGGAGAAACGGAGGAGGGAGACGGAGAGACGGGGAGAGAGACGGAGGAGGGAGATGGAGAGACGGGGGTGAGACGGAGTAGGGAGATAGAGAGACGGGGGGAGAGACGGAGGAGGGAGATGGAGAGATGGGGGAGAGACGGAGGAGGGAGATGGAGAGATGGGGGAGAGACGGAGGAGGGAGATGGAGAGACGGAGGAGGGAGATGGAGAGACGGGGAGAGACGGAGGAGGGAGATGGAGAGATGGAGGAGGAAGATGGGGAGAAGGGAGAGAGACGGAGGAGGGAGATGGGGAGATGGGGGAGAGACGGAGGAGGGAGTTGGGGAGACGGGGGAGAGACGGAGGATGGAGATGGAGAGACGGGGGAGAGACAGAGGAGGGAGATGGAGGGACGGGGAGAGACGGAGGAGGAAGATAGGGAGACGGGGGGAGAGACGGCAGAAGGAGATAGGGAGACGGGGGAGACAGAGGAGGGAGATGAAGAGACAGGGGAGAGACGGACGAGGGAATTGGAGTGACGGGGGGAGAGACTGAGGAGGGAGATGGTGAGACGGGGGAGAGAGGGAGGAGGGAGATGGAGAGACGGGGGAGAGACGGAGGAGGGAGATGGGGAGACGGGGGGAGAGACGGAGGAGGGAGATGGAGAGACGGGGAGAGACGGAGGAGGGAGATGGAGAGACGGGGGGAGAGACGGAGGAGGGAAATGGAGAGACGGGGGGAGAGACGGAGGAGGGAGATGGGGAGACGGGGGGAGATACGGAGAAGGGAGATGGAGAGACGGGGGAGAGATGGAGGAGGGAGATGGAGAGACGGGGGAGAGACGGAGGAGGGAGATGGAGAGACGGGGGAGAGATGGAGGAGGGAGATGGAGAGACGGGGGAGAGATACGGAGGAGGGAGATGGAGAGACGGGGGGAGATACGGAGGAGGGAGATGGAGAGACGGGGGAGAGATGGAGGAGGGAGATGGAGAGACGGGGGAGAGATACGGAGGAGGGAGATGGAGAGACGGAGGAGGGAGATGGGGAGACGGTGGAGAGACGGAGGAGGGAGATGGGGAGAAGGGAGAGAGGCGGAGGAGGGAAATGGAGAGACGGAGGGAGAGACGGAGGAGGGAGATGGGGAGACGGCGGAGAGACGGAGGAGGGAGATGGGGAGACGGGGAGAGACGGAGGAGGGAGATGGGGAGACGGCGGAGAGACGGAGGAGGGAGATGGAGAGACGGGGGGAGAGACGGAGGAGGGAGATGGAGAGACGGGGGGAGAGACGGAGGAGGGAGATGGGGAGACGGGGGGAGATACGGAGGAGGGAGATGGAGAGACGGGGGAGAGACGGAGCAGGGAGATAGGGAGACGGGGGGGAGATGGAGAGACGGGGGAGAGACGGACGAGGAAGGTGGGGAGACGGGGGAGAGACAGAGGAGGGAGATGGAGAGACGGGGGGAGAGACAGAGGAGGGAGATGGGGAGACGGGGGAGAGACGGAGGAGGGAAATGGAGAGACGGGGGAGAGATGGAGGAGGGAGATGGGGAGACGGGGGGAGAGACGGAGTAGGGAGATAGAGAGACGGGGGAGACGGAGGAGGGAGATGGAGAGACGGGGGGAGAGACGGAGGAGGGAGATGGGGAGACGGCGGAGAGACGGAGGTGGGAGATGGGGAGACGGCGGAGAGACGGAGGAGGGAGATGGGGAGACGGGGAGAGACGGAGGTGGGAGATGGGGAGACGGGGGGAGAGACGGAGTAGGGAGATAGAGAGACGGGTGAGACGGAGGATGGAGATGGAGAGACGGGGGGAGAGACGGAGGAGGGAGATGGGGAGACGGCGGAGAGACGGAGGAGGGAGATGGAGAGATGGGGGAGAGACGGAGGAGGGAGATGGAGAGACGGAGGAGGGAGATGGAGAGACGGGGGAGAGACGGTGCAGGGAGATGGAGGGGGGGGAGAGACGGAGCAGGGAGATGGAGAGATGGGGGGAGACGGAGGAGGGAGATGGAGAGACGGGGGAGAAACGGAGGAGGGAGACGGAGAGACGGAGAGAGAGACGGAGGAGGGAGATGGAGAGACGGGGGTGAGACGGTGTAGGGAGATAGAGAGACGGGGGGAGAGACGGAGGAGGGAGATGGAGAGATGGGGGAGAGACGGAGGAGGGAGATGGAGAGATGGGGGAGAGACGGAGGAGGGAGATGGAGAGACGGAGGAGGGAGATGGAGAGACGGGGAGAGACGGAGGAGGGAGATGGAGAGATGGAGGAGGAAGATGGGGAGAAGGGAGAGAGACGGAGGAGGGAGATGGAGAGATGGGGGAGAGACGGAGGAGGGAGATGGAGAGATGGGGGAGAGACGGAGGAGGGAGATGGAGAGACGGAGGAGGGAGATGGAGAGACGGGGAGAGATGGAGGAGGGAGATGGAGAGATGGAGGAGGAAGATGGAAAGACGGGGGAGAGACGGAGGAGGGAGATGGGGAGACGGGGGAGAGACGGAGGATGGAGATGGAGAGACGGGGGAGAGATAGAGGAGGGAGATGGAGGGACGGGGGAGAGACGGAGGAGGGAGATAGGGAGACGGGGGGAGAGACGGCAGAAGGAGATAGGGAGACGGGGGAGACAGAGGAGGGAGATGAAGAGACAGGGGAGAGACGGACGAGGGAATTGGAGTGACGGGGGAGAGACTGAGGAGGGAGATGGTGAGACGGGGGGAGAGAGGGAGGAGGGAGATGGAGAGACGGGGGGAGAGACGGAGGAGGGAGATGGGGAGACGGGGGGAGATACGGAGGAGGGAGATGGAGAGAAGGGGGAGAGACGGAGGAGGGAGACGGAGAGACGGGGGAGAGACGGAGGAGGGAGATGGAGAGACGGGGGAGAGACGGAGGAGGGAGATGGGGAGACGAAAGAGGGAGATGGAGAGACGGAGGAGGGAGATGGGGAGACGGGGAGGGAGATGGAGAGACAGGGGAGAGGCGGACGAGGGAGATGGGGAGACGGGGAGAGACAGAAGAGGGACATGGAGAGACGGGGAGAGACAGAGGAAGAAGATGGAGAGACGAAAGAGGGAGATGGAGGAGGGAGATGGAGAGACGGGGAGAGACGGAGGAGGGAGATGGGGAGACGGGAGGAGAACGGAGGAGGGAGATGCGGAGACGGGGGAGAGACGGAGGAGGGAGATGGAGAGACGGGGGGAGAGACGGAGGAGGGAGATGGGGAGACAGGGGAGACACGGAGGAGGGAGATGGAGAGACGGGGGAGAGACGGAGGAGGGAAATGGAGAGACGGGGAGAGATGGAGGAGGGAGATGGGGAGACGGGGGGAGAGACGGAGTAGGGAGATAGAGAGACGGGGGAGACGGAGGAGGGAGATGGAGAGACGGGGGGAGAGACGGAGGAGGGAGATGGGGAGACGGCGGAGAGACGGAGGAGGGAGATGGGGAGACGGGGAGAGACGGAGATGGGAGATGGGGAGACGGCGGAGAGACGGAGGAGGGAGATGGGGAGACGGGGAGAGACGGAGTTGGGAGATGGGGAGACGGGGGGAGAGACGGAGTAGGGAGATAGAGAGACGGGGGAGACGGAGGATGGAGATGGAGAGACGGGGGGAGAGACGGAGGAGGGAGATGGGGAGACGGCGGAGAGACGGAGGAGGGAGATGGGGAGACGGGGAGAGACGGAGGTGGGAGATGGGGAGACAGGGGTAGAGACGGAGGAGGGAGATGGAGAGACGGAGGAGGGAGATGGAGAGACGGGGGAGAGACGGTGCAGGGAGATGGAGGGGGGGAGAGACGGAGCAGGGAGATGGAGAGATGGGGGGAGACGGAGGAGGGAGATGGAGAGATGGGGGGAGAAACGGAGGAGGGAGACGGAGAGACGGGGAGAGAGACGGAGGAGGGAGATGGGGAGACGGGGAGAGACGGAGGTGGGAGATGGGGAGACGGGGGGAGAGACGGAGTAGGGAGATAGAGAGACGGGGGAGACGGAGGATGGAGATGGAGAGACGGGGGGAGAGACGGAGGAGGGAGATGGGGAGACGGCGGAGAGACGGAGGAGGGAGATGGGGAGACGGGGAGAGACGGAGGAGGGAGATGGAGAGACGGGGGAGGGAGATGGAGAGACGGGGAGAGACGGAGGAGGGAGATGGAGAGACGGGGGGAGACGGAGGAGGGAGATGGAGAGACGGGGGGAGAAACGGAGGAGGGAGACGGAGAGACGGGGAGAGAGACGGAGGAGGGAGATGGAGAGACGGGGGTGAGACGGAGTAGGGAGATAGAGAGACGGGGGGAGAGACGGAGGAGGGAGATGGAGAGATGGGGGAGAGACGGAGGAGGGAGATGGAGAGATGGGGGAGAGACGGAGGAGGGAGATGGAGAGACGGAGGAGGGAGATGGAGAGACGGGGAGAGACGGAGGAGTGAGATGGAGAGATGGAGGAGGAAGATGGGGAGAAGGGAGAGAGACGGAGGAGGGAGATGGAGAGATGGGGGAGAGACGGAGGAGGGAGATGGAGAGACGGAGGAGGGAGATGGAGAGACGGGGAGAGATGGAGGAGGGAGATGGAGAGATGGAGGAGGGAGATGGGGAGATGGGGGAGAGACGGAGGAGGGAGATGGGGAGACGGGGGAGAGACGGAGGATGGAGATGGAGAGACGGGGGAGAGACAGAGGAGGGAGATGGAGGGACGGGGAGAGACGGAGGAGGGAGATAGGGAGACGGGGGAGAGACGGCAGAAGGAGATAGGGAGACGGGGGAGACAGAGGAGGGAGATGAAGAGACAGGGGAGAGACGGACGAGGGAATTGGAGTGACGGGGGGAGAGACTGAGGAGGGAGATGGTGAGACGGGGAGAGAGGGAGGAGGGAGATGGAGAGACGGGGGGAGAGACGGAGGAGGGAGATGGGGAGACGGGGGGAGAGACGGAGTAGGGAGATAGAGAGACGGGGGAGACGGAGGAGGGAGATGGAGAGACGGGGGGAGAGACGGAGGAGGGAGATGGGGAGACGGCGGAGAGACGGAGGTGGGAGATGGGGAGACGGCGGAGAGACGGAGGAGGGAGATGGGGAGACGGGCAGAGACGGAGGTGGGAGATGGGGAGACGGGGGGAGAGACGGAGTAGGGAGATAGAGAGACGGGTGAGACGGAGGATGGAGATGGAGAGACGGGGGGAGAGACGGAGGAGGGAGATGGGGAGACGGCGGAGAGACGGAGGAGGGAGATGGAGAGATGGGGGAGAGACGGAGGAGGGAGATGGAGAGACGGGGGAGAGACGGTGCAGGGAGATGGAGGGGGGGGAGAGACGGAGCAGGGAGATGGAGAGATGGGGGGAGACGGAGGAGGGAGATGGAGAGACGGGGGAGAGACGGAGGAGGGAGACGGAGAGACGGGGGTGAGACGGTGTAGGGAGATAGAGAGACGGGGGGAGAGACGGAGGAGGGAGATGGAGAGATGGGGGAGAGACGGAGGAGGGAGATGGAGAGACGGGGGAGAGACGGAGGAGGGAGATGGAGAGACGGAGGAGGGAGATGGAGAGATGGGGGAGAGACGGAGGAGGGAGATGGAGAGATGGGGGAGAGACGGAGGAGGGAGATGGAGAGACGGAGGAGGGAGATGGAAAGACGGGGAGAGATGGAGGAGGGAGATGGAGAGATGGAGGAGGAAGATGGAAAGACGGGGGAGAGACGGAGGAGGGAGATGGGGAGACGGGGGAGAGACGGAGGATGGAGATGGAGAGACGGGGGAGAGATAGAGGAGGGAGATGGAGGGACGGGGGAGAGACGGAGGAGGGAGATAGGGAGACGGGGGGAGAGACGGCAGAAGGAGATAGGGAGACGGGGGAGACAGAGGAGGGAGATGAAGAGACAGGGGAGAGACGGACGAGGGAATTGGAGTGACGGGGGGAGAGACTGAGGAGGGAGATGGTGAGACGGGGGGAGAGAGGGAGGAGGGAGATGGAGAGACGGGGGGAGAGACGGAGGAGGGAGATGGGGAGACGGGGGGAGATACGGAGGAGGGAGATGGAGAGACGGGGGAGAGACGGAGGAGGGAGATGGAGAGACGGGGGAGAGACGGAGGAGGGAGATGGAGAGACGGGGGAGAGACGGAGGAGGGAGATGGGGAGACGAAAGAGGGAGATGGAGAGACGGAGGAGGGAGATGGGGAGACGGGGAGGGAGATGGAGAGACAGGGGAGAGACGGACGAGGGAGATGGGGAGACGGGGAGAGACAGAAGAGGGACATGGAGAGACGGGGAGAGACAGAGGAAGAAGATGGAGAGACGAAAGAGGGAGATGGAGGAGGGAGATGGAGAGACGGGGAGAGACGGAGGAGGGAGATGGGGAGACGGGGGGAGAACGGAGGAGGGAGATGCGGAGACGGGGGAGAGACGGAGGAGGGAGATGGAGAGACGGGGGGAGAGACGGAGGAGGGAGATGGGGAGACAGGGGAGACACGGAGGAGGGAGATGGGGAGACGGGGGAGAGACGGAGGAGGGAAATGGAGAGACGGGGAGAGATGGAGGAGGGAGATGGGGAGACGGGGGGAGAGACGGAGTAGGGAGATAGAGAGACGGGGGAGACGGAGGAGGGAGATGGAGAGACGGGGGGAGAGACGGAGGAGGGAGATGGGGAGACGGCGGAGAGACGGAGGAGGGAGATGGGGAGACGGGGAGAGACGGAGGTGGGAGATGGGGAGACGGCGGAGAGACGGAGGAGGGAGATGGGGAGACGGGGAGAGACGGAGTTGGGAGATGGGGAGACGGGGGGAGAGACGGAGTAGGGAGATAGAGAGACAGGGGAGACGGAGGATGGAGATGGAGAGACGGGGGGAGAGACGGAGGAGGGAGATGGGGAGACGGCGGAGAGACGGAGGAGGGAGATGGGGAGACGGGGAGAGACGGAGGTGGGAGATGGGGAGACAGGGGTAGAGACGGAGAAGGAGATGGAGAGACGGGGGAGAGACGGTGCAGGGAGATGGAGGGGGGGGAGAGACGGAGCAGGGAGATGGTGAGATGGGGGGAGACGGAGGAGGGAGATGGAGAGATGGGGGGAGAAACGGAGGAGGGAGACGGAGAGACGGGGGAGGGAGATGGAGAGACGGGGAGAGACGGTGCAGGGAGATGGAGAGACGGGGGAGGGAGATGGAGAGACGGGGAGAGACGGTGCAGGGAGATGGAGGGGGGGAGAGACGGAGCAGGGAGATGGAGAGATGGGGGGAGACGGAGGAGGGAGATGGAGAGACGGGGGGAGACACGGAGGAGGGAGACGGAGAGACGGGGAGAGAGACGGAGGAGGGAGATGGAGAGACGGGGGTGAGACGGAGTAGGGAGATAGAGAGACGGGGGGAGAGACGGAGGAGGGAGATGGAGAGATGGGGGAGAGACGGAGGAGGGAGATGGAGAGATGGGGGAGAGACGGAGGAGGGAGATGGAGAGACGGAGGAGGGAGATGGAGAGACGGGGAGAGGACGGAGGAGTGAGATGGAGAGATGGAGGAGGAAGATGGGGAGAAGGGAGAGAGACGGAGGAGGGAGATGGAGAGATGGGGGAGAGACGGAGGAGGGAGATGGAGAGACGGAGGAGGGAGATGGAGAGACGGGGAGAGATGGAGGAGGGAGATGGAGAGATGGAGGAGGGAGATGGGGAGATGGGAGAGAGACGGAGGAGGGAGATGGGGAGACGGGGGAGAGACGGAGGATGGAGATGGAGAGACGGGGGAGAGACAGAGGAGGGAGATGGAGGGACGGGGAGAGACGGAGGAGGGAGATAGGGAGACGGGGGAGAGACGGCAGAAGGAGATAGGGAGACGGGGGAGACATAGGAGGGAGATGAAGAGACAGGGGAGAGACGGACGAGGGAATTGGAGTGACGGGGGGAGAGACTGAGGAGGGAGATGGTGAGACGGGGAGAGAGGGAGGAGGGAGATGGAGAGACGGGGGGAGAGACGGAGGAGGGAGATGGGGAGACGGGGGGAGAGACGGAGTAGGGAGATAGAGAGACGGGGGAGACGGAGGAGGGAGATGGAGAGACGGGGGGAGAGACGGAGGAGGGAGATGGGGAGACGGCGGAGAGACGGAGGTGGGAGATGGGGAGACGGCGGAGAGACGGAGGAGGGAGATGGGGAGACGGGGAGAGACGGAGGTGGGAGATGGGGAGACGGGGGGAGAGACGGAGTAGGGAGATAGAGAGACGGGTGAGACGGAGGATGGAGATGGAGAGACGGGGGGAGAGACGGAGGAGGGAGATGGGGAGACGGCGGAGAGACGGTGCAGGGAGATGGAGGGGGGGGAGAGACGGAGCAGGGAGATGGAGAGATGGGGAGAGACGGAGGAGGGAGATGGGGAGACGGGGGAGAGACGGAGGAGGGAAATGGAGAGACGGGGGAGAGATGGAGGAGGGAGATGGGGAGACGGGGGGAGAGACGGAGTAGGGAGATAGAGAGACGGGGGAGACGGAGGAGGGAGATGGAGAGACGGGGGGAGAGACGGAGGAGGGAGATGGGGAGGCGGCGGAGAGACGGAGGTGGGAGATGGGGAGACGGCGGAGAGACGGAGGAGGGAGATGGGGAGACGGGGAGAGACGGAGGTGGGAGATGGGGAGACGGGGGGAGAGACGGAGTAGGGAGATAGAGAGACGGGTGAGACGGAGGATGGAGATGGAGAGACGGGGGGAGAGACGGAGGAGGGAGATGGGGAGACGGCGGAGAGACGGAGGAGGGAGATGGAGAGATGGGGGAGAGACGGAGGAGGGAGATGGAGAGACGGAGGAGGGAGATGGAGACACGGGGGAGAGACGGTGCAGGGAGATGGAGGGGGGGGAGAGACGGAGCAGGGAGATGGAGAGATGGGGGCAGACGGAGGAGGGAGATGGAGAGACGGGGGAGAAACGGAGGAGGGAGACGGAGAGACGGAGGAGGGAGATGGAGAGACGGGGGTGAGACGGTGTAGGGAGATAGAGAGACGGGGGGAGAGACGGAGGAGGGAGATGGAGATATGGGGGAGAGACGGAGGAGGGAGATGGAGAGATGGGGGAGAGACGGAGGAGGGAGATGGAGAGACGGAGGAGGGAGATGGAGAGACGGGGAGAGACGGAGGAGGGAGATGGAGAGATGGAGGAGGAAGATGGGGAGAAGCGAGAGAGACGGAGGAGGGAGATGGAGAGATGGGGGAGAGACGGAGGAGGGAGATGGAGAGACGGAGGAGGGAGATGGAGAGACGGGGAGAGATGGAGGAGGGAGATGGAGAGATGGAGGAGGAAGATGGAAAGACGGGGGAGAGACGGAGGAGGGAGATGGGGAGACGGGGGAGAGACGGAGGATGGAGATGGAGAGACGGGGGAGAGATAGAGGAGGGAGATGGAGAGACGGGGGAGAGACGGAGGAGGGAGATGGGGAGACGGGGGGAGAGACGGCAGAAGGAGATAGGGAGACGGGGGAGACAGAGGAGGGAGATGAAGAGACAGGGGAGAGACGGACGAGGGAATTGGAGTGACGGGGGAGAGACTGAGGAGGGAGATGGTGAGACGGGGGGAGAGAGGGAGGAGGGAGATGGAGAGACGGGGGAGAGACGGAGGAGGGAGATGGGGAGACGGGGGGAGATACGGAGGAGGGAGATGGAGAGACGGGGGAGAGACGGAGGAGGGAGATGGAGAGACGGGGGAGAGACGGAGGAGGGAGATGGAGAGACGGGGGAGAGACGGAGGAGGGAGATGGGGAGACGAAAGAGGGAGATGGAGAGACGGAGGAGGGAGATGGGGAGACGGGGAGGGAGATGGAGAGACAGGGGAGAGGCGGACGAGGGAGATGGGGAGACGGGGAGAGACAGAAGAGGGACATGGAGAGACGGGGAGAGACAGAGGAAGAAGATGGAGAGACGAAAGAGGGAGATGGAGGAGGGAGATGGAGAGACGGGGAGAGACGGAGGAGGGAGATGGGGAGACGGGGGGAGAACGGAGGAGGGAGATGCGGAGACGGGGGAGAGACGGAGGAGGGAGATGGAGAGACGGGGGGAGAGACGGAGGAGGGAGATGGGGAGACAGGGGAGACACGGAGGAGGGAGATGGGGAGACGGGGGAGAGACGGAGGAGGGAAATGGAGAGACGGGGAGAGATGGAGGAGGGAGATGGGGAGACGGGGGGAGAGACGGAGTAGGGAGATAGAGAGACGGGGGAGACGGAGGAGAGAGATGGAGAGACGGGGGGAGAGACGGAGGAGGGAGATGGGGAGACGGCGGAGAGACGGAGGAGGGAGATGGGGAGACGGGGAGAGACGGAGGTGGGAGATGGGGAGACGGCGGAGAGACGGAGGAGGGAGATGGGGAGACGGGGAGAGACGGAGTTGGGAGATGGGGAGACGGGGGGAGAGACGGAGTAGGGAGATAGAGAGACGGGGGAGACGGAGGATGGAGATGGAGAGACGGGGGGAGAGACGGAGGAGGGAGATGGGGAGACGGTGGAGAGACGGAGGAGGGAGATGGGGAGACGCGGAGAGACGGAGGTGGGAGATGGGGAGACAGGGGTAGAGACGGAGGAGGGAGATGGAGAGACGGAGGAGGGAGATGGAGAGACGGGGGAGAGACGGTGCAGGGAGATGGAGGGGGGGAGAGACGGAGCAGGGAGATGGAGAGATGGGGGGAGACGGAGGAGGGAGATGGAGAGATGGGGGGAGAAACGGAGGAGGGAGACGGAGAGACGGGGAGAGAGACGGAGGAGGGAGATGGGGAGACGGGGAGAGACGGAGGTGGGAGATGGGGAGACGGGGGGAGAGACGGAGTAGGGAGATAGAGAGACGGGGGAGACGGAGGATGGAGATGGAGAGACGGGGGAGAGACGGAGGAGGGAGATGGGGAGACGGCGGAGAGACGGAGGAGGGAGATGGGGAGACGGGGAGAGACGGAGGAGGGAGATGGAGAGACGGGGGAGGGAGATGGAGAGACGGGGAGAGACGGTGCAGGGAGATGGAGGGGGGGAGAGACGGAGCAGGGAGATGGAGAGATGGGGGGAGACGGAGGAGGGAGATGGAGAGACGGGGGGAGAAACGGAGGAGGGAGACGGAGAGACGGGGAGAGAGACGGAGGAGGGAGATGGAGAGACGGGGGTGAGACGGAGTAGGGAGATAGAGAGACGGGGGGAGAGACGGAGGAGGGAGATGGAGAGATGGGGGAGAGACGGAGGAGGGAGATGGAGAGATGGGGGAGAGACGGAGGAGGGAGATGGAGAGACGGAGGAGGGAGATGGAGAGACGGGGAGAGACGGAGGAGTGAGATGGAGAGATGGAGGAGGAAGATGGGGAGAAGGGAGAGAGACGGAGGAGGGAGATGGAGAGATGGGGGAGAGACGGAGGAGGGAGATGGAGAGACGGAGGAGGGAGATGGAGAGACGGGGAGAGATGGAGGAGGGAGATGGAGAGATGGAGGAGGGAGATGGGGAGATGGGGGAGAGACGGAGGAGGGAGATGGGGAGACGGGGGAGAGACGGAGGATGGAGATGGAGAGACGGGGGAGAGACAGAGGAGGGAGATGGAGGGACGGGGAGAGACGGAGGAGGGAGATAGGGAGACGGGGGAGAGACGGCAGAAGGAGATAGGGAGACGGGGGAGACAGAGGAGGGAGATGAAGAGACAGGGGAGAGACGGACGAGGGAATTGGAGTGACGGGGGGAGAGACTGAGGAGGGAGATGGTGAGACGGGGAGAGAGGGAGGAGGGAGATGGAGAGACGGGGGGAGAGACGGAGGAGGGAGATGGGGAGACGGGGGGAGAGACGGAGTAGGGAGATAGAGAGACGGGGGAGACGGAGGAGGGAGATGGAGAGACGGGGGGAGAGACGGAGGAGGGAGATGGGGAGACGGCGGAGAGACGGAGGTGGGAGATGGGGAGACGGCGGAGAGACGGAGGAGGGAGATGGGGAGACGGGGAGAGACGGAGGTGGGAGATGGGGAGACGGGGGGAGAGACGGAGGAGGGAGATGGAGAGACGGGGAGAGATGGAGGAGGGAGATGGAGAGATGGAGGAGGGAGAGATGGGGAGATGGGGGAGAGACGGAGGAGGGAGATGGGGAGACGGGGGAGAGACGGAGGATGGAGATGGAGAGACGGGGGAGAGACAGAGGAGGGAGATGGAGGGACGGGGAGAGACGGAGGAGGGAGATAGGGAGACGGGGGAGAGACGGCAGAAGGAGATAGGGAGACGGGGGAGACAGAGGAGGGAGATGAAGAGACAGGGGAGAGACGGACGAGGGAATTGGAGTGACGGGGGGAGAGACTGAGGAGGGAGATGGTGAGACGGGGAGAGAGGGAGGAGGGAGATGGAGAGACGGGGGGAGAGACGGAGGAGGGAGATGGGGAGACGGGGGGAGAGACGGAGGAGGGAGATAGAGAGACGGGGAGAGACGGAGGAGGGAGATGGTGAGACGGGGGGAGAGACGGAGGAGGGAGATGGGGAGACGGCGGAGAGACGGAGGAGGGAGATGGGGAGACGGCGGAGAGACGGAGGAGGGAGATGGGGAGACGGGGAGAGACGGAGTTGGGAGATGGGGAGACGGGGGGAGAGACGGAGTAGGGAGATAGAGAGACGGGGGAGACGGAGGATGGAGATGGAGAGACGGGGGGAGAGACGGAGGAGGGAGATGGGGAGACGGCGGAGAGACGGAGGAGGGAGATGGGGAGACGGGGAGAGACGGAGGTGGGAGATGGGGAGACAGGGGTAGAGACGGAGGAGGGAGATGGAGAGACGGAGGAGGGAGATGGAGAGACGGGGGAGAGACGGTGCAGGGAGATGGAGGGGGGGGAGAGACGGAGCAGGGAGATGGAGAGATGGGGGGAGACGGAGGAGGGAGATGGAGAGATGGGGGGAGAAACGGAGGAGGGAGACGGAGAGACGGGGAGAGAGACGGAGGAGGGAGATGGGGAGACGGGGAGAGACGGAGGTGGGAGATGGGGAGACGGGGGGAGAGACGGAGTAGGGAGATAGAGAGACGGGTGAGACGGAGGATGGAGATGGAGAGACGGGGGGAGAGACGGAGGAGGGAGATGGGGAGACGGCGGAGAGACGGAGGAGGGAGATGGAGAGATGGGGGAGAGACGGAGGAGGGAGATGGAGAGACGGGGGAGAGACGGTGCAGGGAGATGGAGGGGGGGAGAGACGGAGCAGGGAGATGGAGAGAGGGGGGAGAGACGGAGGAGGGAGATGGAGAGATGGGGGGAGAAACGGAGGAGGGAGACGGAGAGACGGGGAGAGAGACGGAGGAGGGAGATGGGGAGACGGGGAGAGACGGAGGTGGGAGATGGGGAGACGGGGGGAGAGACGGAGTAGGGAGATAGAGAGACGGGGGAGACGGAGG
Organism: Mobula hypostoma; assembly: GCF_963921235.1. Lineage (NCBI taxonomy): Eukaryota > Metazoa > Chordata > Chondrichthyes > Myliobatiformes > Myliobatidae > Mobula > Mobula hypostoma. The sequence goes on along the minus strand of NW_026948188.1, from coordinate 361,867 downwards.
ATGGAGATGGAGAGACGGGGGGAGAGACGGAGGAGGGAGATGGGGAGACGGCGGAGAGACGGAGGAGGGAGATGGGGAGACGGGGAGAGACGGAGGAGGGAGATGGAGAGACGGGGGAGGGAGATGGAGAGACGGGGAGAGACGGTGCAGGGAGATGGAGGGGGGGAGAGACGGAGCAGGGAGATGGAGAGATGGGGGGAGACGGAGGAGGGAGATGGAGAGACGGGGGGAGAAACGGAGGAGGGAGACGGAGAGACGGGGAGAGAGACGGAGGAGGGAGATGGAGAGACGGGGGTGAGACGGAGTAGGGAGATAGAGAGACGGGGGGAGAGACGGAGGAGGGAGATGGAGAGATGGGGGAGAGACGGAGGAGGGAGATGGAGAGATGGGGGAGAGACGGAGGAGGGAGATGGAGAGACGGAGGAGGGAGACGGAGAGACGGGGAGAGACGGAGGAGTGAGATGGAGAGATGGAGGAGGAAGATGGGGAGAAGGGAGAGAGACGGAGGAGGGAGATGGAGAGATGGGGGAGAGACGGAGGAGGGAGATGGAGAGACGGAGGAGGGAGATGGAGAGACGGGGAGAGATGGAGGAGGGAGATGGAGAGATGGAGGAGGGAGATGGGGAGATGGGGGAGAGACGGAGGAGGGAGATGGGGAGACGGGGGAGAGACGGAGGATGGAGATGGAGAGACGGGGGAGAGACAGAGGAGGGAGATGGAGGGACGGGGAGAGACGGAGGAGGGAGATAGGGAGACGGGGGAGAGACGGCAGAAGGAGATAGGGAGACGGGGGAGACAGAGGAGGGAGATGAAGAGACAGGGGAGAGACGGACGAGGGAATTGGAGTGACGGGGGGAGAGACTGAGGAGGGAGATGGTGAGACGGGGAGAGAGGGAGGAGGGAGATGGAGAGACGGGGGGAGAGACGGAGGAGGGAGATGGGGAGACGGGGGGAGAGACGGAGTAGGGAGATAGAGAGACGGGGGAGACGGAGGAGGGAGATGGAGAGACGGGGGGAGAGACGGAGGAGGGAGATGGGGAGACGGCGGAGAGACGGAGGTGGGAGATGGGGAGACGGCGGAGAGACGGAGGAGGGAGATGGGGAGACGGGGAGAGACGGAGGTGGGAGATGGGGAGACGGGGGGAGAGACGGAGGAGGGAGATGGAGAGACGGGGAGAGATGGAGGAGGGAGATGGAGAGATGGAGGAGGGAGATGGGGAGATGGGGGAGAGACGGAGGAGGGAGATGGGGAGACGGGGGAGAGACGGAGGATGGAGATGGAGAGACGGGGGAGAGACAGAGGAGGGAGATGGAGGGACGGGGAGAGACGGAGGAGGGAGATAGGGAGACGGGGGAGAGACGGCAGAAGGAGATAGGGAGACGGGGGAGACAGAGGAGGGAGATGAAGAGACAGGGGAGAGACGGACGAGGGAATTGGAGTGACGGGGGGAGAGACTGAGGAGGGAGATGGTGAGACGGGGAGAGAGGGAGGACGGAGATGGAGAGACGGGGGGAGAGACGGAGGAGGGAGATGGGGAGACGGGGGGAGAGACGGAGTAGGGAGATAGAGAGACGGGGGAGACGGAGGAGGGAGATGGAGAGACGGGGGGAGAGACGGAGGAGGGAGATGGGGAGACGGCGGAGAGACGGAGGAGGGAGATGGGGAGACGGCGGAGAGACGGAGGTGGGAGATGGGGAGACGGGGAGAGACGGAGGTGGGAGATGGGGAGACGGGGGGAGAGACGGAGTAGGGAGATAGAGAGACGGGGGAGACGGAGGAGGGAGATGGAGAGACGGGGGGAGAGACGGAGGAGGGAGATGGGGAGATGGCGGAGAGACGGAGGAGGGAGATGGGGAGACGGGGAGAGACGGAGGTGGGAGATGGGGAGACGGAGGAGAGACGGAGGAGGGAGATGGGGAGACGGGGAGAGACGGAGTTGGGAGATGGGGAGACGGGGGGAGAGACGGAGTAGGGAGATAGAGAGACGGGGGAGACGGAGGATGGAGATGGAGAGACGGGGGGAGAGACGGAGGAGGGAGATGGGGAGACGGCGGAGAGACGGAGGAGGGAGATGGGGAGACGGGGAGAGACGGAGGTGGGAGATGGGGAGACAGGGGTAGAGACGGAGGAGGGAGATGGAGAGACGGAGGAGGGAGATGGAGAGACGGGGGAGAGACGGTGCAGGGAGATGGAGGGGGGGGAGAGACGGAGCAGGGAGATGGAGAGATGGGGGGAGACGGAGGAGGGAGATGGAGAGATGGGGGGAGAAACGGAGGAGGGAGACGGAGAGACGGGGAGAGAGACGGAGGAGGGAGATGGGGAGACGGGGAGAGACGGAGGTGGGAGATGGGGAGACGGGGGGAGAGACGGAGTAGGGAGATAGAGAGACGGGTGAGACGGAGGATGGAGATGGAGAGACGGGGGGAGAGACGGAGGAGGGAGATGGGGAGACGGCGGAGAGACGGAGGAGGGAGATGGAGAGATGGGGGAGAGACGGAGGAGGGAGATGGAGAGACGGGGGAGAGACGGTGCAGGGAGATGGAGGGGGGGAGAGACGGAGCAGGGAGATGGAGAGATGGGGGGAGACGGAGGAGGGAGATGGAGAGACGGGGGGAGAAACGGAGGAGGGAGACGGAGAGACGGGGAGAGAGACGGAGGAGGGAGATGGAGAGACGGGGGTGAGACGGTGTAGGGAGATAGAGAGACGGGGGGAGAGACGGAGGAGGGAGATGGAGAGATGGGGGAGAGACGGAGGAGGGAGATGGAGAGATGGGGGAGAGACGGAGGGAGATGGAGAGACGGAGGAGGGAGATGGAGAGACGGGGAGAGACGGAGGAGGGAGATGGAGAGATGGAGGAGGAAGATGGGGAGAAGGGAGAGAGACGGAGGAGGGAGATGGAGAGATGGGGAGAGACGGAGGAGGGAGATGGAGAGATGGAGGAGGGAGATGGAGAGACGGGGAGAGATGGAGGAGGGAGATGGAGAGATGGAGGAGGAAGATGGAAAGACGGGGAGAGACGGAGGAGGGAGATGGGCAGACGGGGGAGAGACGGAGGATGGAGATGGAGAGACGGGGGAGAGATAGAGGAGGGAGATGGAGGTACGGGGGAGAGACGGAGGAGGGAGATAGGGAGACGGGGGGAGAGATGGCAGAAGGAGATAGGGAGACGGGGGAGACAGAGGAGGGAGATGAAGAGACAGGGGAGAGACGGACGAGGGAATTGGAGTGACGGGGGGAGAGACTGAGGAGGGAGATGGTGAGACGGGGGGATAGAGGGAGGAGGGAGATGGAGAGACGGGGGAGAGACGGAGGAGGGAGATGGGGAGACGGGGGGAGAAACGGAGGAGGGAGATGGAGAGACGGGGAGAGACGGAGGAGGGAGATGGAGAGACGGGGGAGAGACGGAGGAGGGAGATGGAGAGACGGGGGAGAGACGGAGGAGAGAGATGGGGAGACGAAAGAGGGAGATGGAGAGACGGAGGAGAGAGATGGGGAGACGGGGAGGGAGATGGAGAGACAGGGGAGAGACGGACGAGGGAGATGGGGAGACGGGGAGAGACAGAAGAGGGACATGGAGAGACGGGGAGAGACAGAGGAAGAAGATGGAGAGACGAAAGAGGGAGATGGAGGAGGGAGATGGAGAGACGGGGAGAGACGGAGGAGGGAGATGGGGAGACGGGGGGAGAACGGAGGAGGATGAGATGCGGAGACGGGGGAGAGACGGAGGAGGGAGATGGAGAGACGGGGGAGAGACGGAGGAGGGAGATGGGGAGACAGGGGAGACACGGAGGAGGGAGATGGGGAGACGGGGGAGAGACGGAGGAGGGAAATGGAGAGACGGGGAGAGATGGAGGAGGGAGATGGGGAGACGGGGGGAGAGACGGAGTAGGGAGATAGAGAGACGGGGGAGACGGAGGAGGGAGATGGAGAGACGTGGGGAGAGACGGAGGAGGGAGATGGGGAGACGGCGGAGAGACGGAGGAGGGAGATGGGGAGACAGGGAGATGGGGAGACGGGGAGAGACGGAGGTGGGAGATGGGGAGACGGCGGAGAGACGGAGGAGGGAGATGGGGAGACGGGGAGAGACGGAGTTGGGAGATGGGGAGACGGGGGGAGAGACGGAGTAGGGAGATAGAGAGACGGGGGAGACGGAGGATGGAGATGGAGAGACGGGGGGAGAGACGGAGGAGGGAGATGGGGAGACGGCGGAGAGACGGAGGAGGGAGATGGGGAGACGGGGAGAGACGGAGGTGGGAGATGGGGAGACAGGGGTAGAGACAGAGGAGGGAGATGGAGAGACGGAGGAGGGAGATGGAGAGACGGGGGAGAGACGGAGGAGGGAGATGGGGAGACGGGGGAGAGACGGAGGAGGGAGATGGAGAGACGGGGGAGAGACGGAGGAGGGAGATGGGGAGACGGGGGGAGAGACGGAGGAGGGAGATGGAGAGACGGGGGAGAGACGGAGGAGGGAGATGGAGAGACGGGGGAGAGACGGAGGAGGGAGATGGAGAGACGGGGGAGAGACGGAGGAGAGAGATGGGGAGACGAAAGAGGGAGATGGAGAGACGGAGGAGGGAGATGGGGAGACGGGGAGGGAGATGGAGAGACAGGGGAGAGACGGACGAGGGAGATGGGGAGACGGGGAGAGACAGAAGAGGGACATGGAGAGACGGGGAGAGACAGAGGAAGAAGATGGAGAGACGAAAGAGGGAGATGGAGGAGGGAGATGGAGAGACGGGGAGAGACGGAGGAGGGAGATGGGGAGACGGGGGGAGAGACGGAGGAGGGAGATGCGGAGACGGGGGAGAGACGGAGGAGGGAGATGGAGAGACGGGGGAGAGACGGAGGAGGGAGATGGAGAGACGGGGGTGAGACGGAGTAGGGAGATAGAGAGACGGGGGGAGAGACGGAGGAGGGAGATGGAGAGATGGGGGAGAGACGGAGGAGGGAGATGGAGAGATGGGGGAGAGACGGAGGAGGGAGATGGAGAGACGGAGGAGGGAGATGGAGAGACGGGGAGAGACGGAGGAGTGAGATGGAGAGATGGAGGAGGAAGATGGGGAGAAGGGAGAGAGACGGAGGAGGGAGATGGAGAGACGGGGAGAGACAGAGGAAGGAGATGGAGAGACGGAGGAGGGAGATGGAGAGAGGGAGATGGAGGAGACGGCGGAGAGATGGAGGAGGGAGATGGGGAGATGGGGGAGAGACGGAGGAGGGAGATGGGGAGACGGGGGAGAGACGGAGGATGGAGATGGAGAGACGGGGGAGAGACGGAGTAGGGAGATGGAGAGACGGGGGAGACGGAGGATGGAGATGGGAGACGGGGGAGAGACGGAGGAGGGAGATGGGGAGACGGCGGAGAGACGGAGGAGGGAGATGGGGAGACGCGGAGAGACGGAGGTGGGAGATGGGGAGACAGGGGTAGAGACTGAGGAGGGAGATGGTGAGACGGGGAGAGACGGAGGAGGGAGTTGGAGAGACGGGGGGACAGACGGAGGAGGGAGATGGGGAGACGGGGGGAGAGACGGAGCAGGGAGATGGAGAGACGGGGGAGACGGAGGAGGGAGATGGAGAGATGGGGGGAGAGACGGAGGAGGGAGACGGGGAGACGGCGGAGAGACGGAGGTGGGAGATGGGGAGACGGCGGAGAGACGGAGGAGGGAGATGGGGAGACGGGGAGAGACGGAGGTGGGAGATGGGGAGACGGGGGGAGAGACGGAGTAGGGAGATAGAGAGACGGGGGAGACGGAGGATGGAGATGGAGAGACGGGGGAGAGACGGAGGAGGGAGATGGGGAGACGGCGGAGAGACGGAGGAGGGAGATGGAGAGACGGGGAGAGACGGAGGAGGGAGATGGAGAGACGGGGGGGAGAGGACGGGGAGAGAGGTGCAGGGAGATGGAGGGGGGAGAGACGGAGCAGGGAGATGGAGAGATGGGGGGAGACGGAGGAGGGAGATGGAGAGACGGGGGGAGAAACGGAGGAGGGAGACGGAGAGACGGGGAGAGAGACGGAGGAGGGAGATGGAGAGACGGGGGTGAGACGGAGTAGGGAGATAGAGAGACGGGGGGAGAGACGGAGGAGGGAGATGGAGAGATGGGGGAGAGACGGAGGAGGGAGATGGAGAGATGGGGGAGAGACGGAGGAGGGAGATGGAGAGACGGAGGAGGGAGATGGAGAGACGGGGAGAGACGGAGGAGGTGAGATGGAGAGATGGAGGAGGAAGATGGGGAGAAGGGAGAGAGACGGAGGAGGGAGATGGAGAGATGGGGGAGAGACGGAGGAGGGAGATGGAGAGACGGAGGAGGGAGATGGAGAGACGGGGAGAGATGGAGGAGGGAGATGGAGAGATGGAGGAGGAAGATGGGGAGATGGGGGAGAGACGGAGGAGGGAGATGGGGAGACGGGGGAGAGACGGAGGATGGAGATGGAGAGACGGGGGAGAGAGAGAGGAGGGAGATGGAGGGACGGGGGAGAGACGGAGGAGGGAGATAGGGAGACGGGGGGAGAGACGGCAGAAGGAGATAGGGAGACGGGGGAGACAGAGGAGGGAGATGAAGAGACAGGGGAGAGACGGACGAGGGAATTGGAGTGACGGGGGGAGAGACTGAGGAGGGAGATGGTGAGACGGGGGGAGAGAGGGAGGAGGGAGATGGAGAGACGGGGGGAGAGACGGAGGAGGGAGATGGGGAGACGGGGGGAGATACGGAGGAGGGAGATGGAGAGACGGGGAGAGATGGAGGAGGGAGATGGAGAGACGGTGGAGAGACGGAGGAGGGAGATGGAGAGACGGGGGAGAGACGGAGGAGGAGATGGGGAGACGAAAGAGGGAGATGGAGAGACGGAGGAGGGAGATGGGGAGACGGGGAGGGAGATGGAGAGACAGGGGAGAGACGGACGAGGGAGATGGGGAGACGGGGAGAGACAGAAGAGGGACATGGAGAGACGGGGAGAGACAGAGGAAGAAGATGGAGAGACGAAAGAGGGAGATGGAGGAGGGAGATGGAGAGACGGGGAGAGACGGAGGAGGGAGATGGGGAGACGGGGGGAGAACGGAGGAGGGAGATGCGGAGACGGGGGAGAGACGGAGGAGGGAGATGGAGAGACGGGGGAGAGACGGAGGAGGGAGATGGGGAGACAGGGGAGACACGGAGGAGGGAGATGGGGAGACGGGGGAGAGACGGAGGAGGGAAATGGAGAGACGGGGAGAGATGGAGGAGGGAGATGGGGAGACGGGGGGAGAGACGGAGTAGGGAGATAGAGAGACGGGGGAGACGGAGGAGGGAGATGGAGAGACGTGGGGAGAGACGGAGGAGGGAGATGGGGAGACGGCGGAGAGACGGAGGAGGGAGATGGGGAGACGGGGAGAGACGGAGGTGGGAGATGGGGAGACGGCGGAGAGACGGAGGAGGGAGATGGGGAGACGGGGAGAGACGGAGTTGGGAGATGGGGAGACGGGGGGAGAGACGGAGTAGGGAGATAGAGAGACGGGGGAGACGGAGGATGGAGATGGAGAGACGGGGGGAGAGACGGAGGAGGGAGATGGGGAGACGGCGGAGAGACGGAGGAGGGAGATGGGGAGACGGGGAGAGACGGAGGTGGGAGATGGGGAGACAGGGGTAGAGACGGAGGAGGGAGATGGAGAGACGGAGGAGGGAGATGGAGAGACGGGGGAGAGACGGTGCAGGGAGATGGAGGGGGGGAGAGACGGAGCAGGGAGATGGAGAGATGGGGGGAGACGGAGGAGGGAGATGGAGAGATGGGGGGAGAAACGGAGGAGGGAGACGGAGAGACGGGGAGAGAGACGGAGGAGGGAGATGGGGAGACGGGGAGAGACGGAGGTGGGAGATGGGGAGACGGGGGAGAGACGGAGTAGGGAGATAGAGAGACGGGGGAGACGGAGCATGGAGATGGAGAGACGGGGGGAGAGACGGAGGAGGGAGATGGGGAGACGGGGGAGAGACGGAGGAGGGAGATGGGGAGACGGGGGAGAGACGGAGGATGGAGATGGAGAGACGGGGGAGAGACAGAGGAGGGAGAGGGAGGGACGGGGAGAGACGGAGGAGGGAGATGGGGAGACGGGGGAGAGACGGCAGAAGGAGATGGGAGAGACTGAGGAGGGAGATGGTGAGACGGGGAGAGAGGGAGGAGGGAGATGGAGAGACGGGGGGAGAGACGGAGGAGGGAGATGGGGAGACGGGGGGAGAGACGGAGAAGGGAGATAGAGAGACGGGGGAGACGGAGGAGGGAGATGGAGAGACGGGGGGAGAGACGGAGGAGGGAGATGGGGAGACGGCGGAGAGACGGAGGTGGGAGATGGGGAGACGGCGGAGAGACGGAGGAGGGAGATGGGGAGACGGGGAGAGACGGAGGTGGGAGATGGGGAGACGGGGGGAGAGACGGAGTAGGGAGATAGAGAGACGGGTGAGACGGAGGATGGAGATGGAGAGACGGGGGGAGAGACGGAGGAGGGAGATGGGGAGACGGCGGAGAGACGGAGGAGGGAGATGGAGAGATGGGGGAGAGACGGAGGAGGGAGATGGAGAGACGGGGGAGAGACGGTGCAGGGAGATGGAGGGGGGGGAGAGACGGAGCAGGGAGATGGAGAGATGGGGGGAGACGGAGGAGGGAGATGGAGAGACGGGGGGAGAAACGGAGGAGGGAGACGGAGAGACGGGGAGAGAGACGGAGGAGGGAGATGGAGAGACGGGGGTGAGACGGTGTAGGGAGATAGAGAGACGGGGGGAGAGACGGAGGAGGGAGATGGAGAGATGGGGGAGAGACGGAGGAGGGAGATGGAGAGATGGGGGAGAGACGGAGGGAGATGGAGAGACGGAGGAGGGAGATGGAGAGACGGGGAGAGACGGAGGAGGGAGATGGAGAGATGGAGGAGGAAGATGGGGAGAAGGGAGAGAGACGGAGGAGGGAGATGGAGAGATGGGGAGAGACGGAGGAGGGAGATGGAGAGATGGAGGAGGGAGATGGAGAGACGGGGAGAGATGGAGGAGGGAGATGGAGAGATGGAGGAGGAAGATGGAAAGACGGGGAGAGACGGAGGAGGGAGATGGGCAGACGGGGGAGAGACGGAGGATGGAGATGGAGAGACGGGGGAGAGATAGAGGAGGGAGATGGAGGTACGGGGGAGAGACGGAGGAGGGAGATAGGGAGACGGGGGGAGAGATGGCAGAAGGAGATAGGGAGACGGGGGAGACAGAGGAGGGAGATGAAGAGACAGGGGAGAGACGGACGAGGGAATTGGAGTGACGGGGGGAGAGACTGAGGAGGGAGATGGTGAGACGGGGGGATAGAGGGAGGAGGGAGATGGAGAGACGGGGGAGAGACGGAGGAGGGAGATGGGGAGACGGGGGGAGATACGGAGGAGGGAGATGGAGAGACGGGGAGAGACGGAGGAGGGAGATGGAGAGACGGGGGAGAGACGGAGGAGGGAGATGGAGAGACGGGGGAGAGACGGAGGAGAGAGATGGGGAGACGAAAGAGGGAGATGGAGAGACGGAGGAGGGAGATGGGGAGACGGGGAGGGAGATGGAGAGACAGGGGAGAGACGGACGAGGGAGATGGGGAGACGGGGAGAGACAGAAGAGGGACATGGAGAGACGGGGAGAGACAGAGGAAGAAGATGGAGAGACGAAAGAGGGAGATGGAGGAGGGAGATGGAGAGACGGGGAGAGACGGAGGAGGGAGATGGGGAGACGGGGGGAGAATGGAGGAGGGAGATGCGGAGACGGGGGAGAGACGGAGGAGGGAGATGGAGAGACGGGGGAGAGACGGAGGAGGGAGATGGGGAGACCGGGGAGACACGGAGGAGGGAGATGGGGAGACGGGGGAGAGACGGAGGAGGGAAATGGAGAGACGGGGAGAGATGGAGGAGGGAGATGGGGAGACGGCGGAGAGAGACGGAGTAGGGAGATAGAGAGACGGGGGAGACGGAGGAGGGAGATGGAGAGACGTGGGGAGAGACGGAGGAGGGAGATGGGGAGACGGCGGAGAGACGGAGGAGGGAGATGGGGAGACGGGGAGAGACGGAGGTGGGAGATGGGGAGACGGCGGAGAGACGGAGGAGGGAGATGGGGAGACGGGGAGAGACGGAGTTGGGAGATGGGGAGACGGGGGGAGAGACGGAGTAGGGAGATAGAGAGACGGGGGAGACGGAGGATGGAGATGGAGAGACGGGGGGAGAGACGGAGGAGGGAGATGGGGAGACGGCGGAGAGACGGAGGAGGGAGATGGGGAGACGGGGAGAGACGGAGGTGGGAGATGGGGAGACAGGGGTAGAGACGGAGGAGGGAGATGGAGAGACGGAGGAGGGAGATGGAGAGACGGGGGAGAGACGGTGCAGGGAGATGGCGAGACGGGGAGAGACGGAGCAGGGAGATGGAGAGATGGGGGGAGACGGAGGAGGGAGATGGAGAGATGGGGGGAGAAACGGAGGAGGGAGACGGAGAGACGGGGAGAGAGACGGAGGAGGGAGATGGGGAGACGGGGAGAGACGGAGGTGGGAGATGGGGAGACGGGGGGAGAGACGGAGTAGGGAGATAGAGAGACGGGGGAGACGGAGCATGGAGATGGAGAGACGGGGGGAGAGACGGAGGAGGGAGATGGGGAGACGGCGGAGAGACGGAGGAGGGAGATGGGGAGACGGGGAGAGACGGAGGAGGGAGATGGAGAGATGGGGGAGAGTCGGAGGAGGGAGATGGAGAGACGGAGGAGGGAGATGGAGAGACGGGGAGAGACGGTGCAGGGAGATGGAGAGATGGGGGGAGACGGAGGAGGGAGATGGAGAGACGGGGGGAGAAACGGAGGAGGGAGACGGAGAGACGGGGAGAGAGACGGAGGAGGGAGATGGAGAAACGGGGGTGAGACGGAGTAGGGAGATGGAGGGACGGGGAGAGACGGAGGAGGGAGATAGGGAGACGGGGGAGAGACGGCAGAAGGAGATAGGGAGACGGGGGAGACAGAGGAGGGAGATGAAGAGACAGGGGAGAGACGGACGAGGGAATTGGAGTGACGGGGGGAGAGACTGAGGAGGGAGATGGTGAGACGGGGGAGAGAGGGAGGAGGGAGATGGAGAGACGGGGGAGAGACGGAGGAGGGAGATGGGGAGACGGGGGGAGATACGGAGGAGGGAGATGGAGAGACGGGGGAGAGATGGAGGAGGGAGATGAAGAGACGGAGGAGGGAGATGGGGAGACGGGGGAGAGAGGGAGGAGGGAGATGGAGAGACGGAGGAGGGAGATGGGGAGACGGGGGAGAGAGGGAGGAGGGAGATGGAGAGATGGGGGGAGAGATGGAGGAGGGAGATGGAAAGACGGGGGAGAGACGGAGGAGGGAGATGGAGGGACGGGGGAGAGACGGAGGAGGGAGATAGGGAGACGGGGGGAGAGACGGCAGAAGGAGATAGGGAGACGGGGGAGACAGAGGAGGGAGATGAAGAGACAGGGGAGAGACGGACGAGGGAATTGGAGAGACGGGGGAGAGACTGAGGAGGGAGATGGTGAGACAGGGGGAGAGAGGGAGGAGGGAGATGGAGAGACGGAGGAGGGAGATGGGGAGACGGGGAGAGACGGAGGTGGGAGATGGGGAGAGAGACGGAGTAGGGAGATAGAGAGACGGGGGAGACGGAGAATGGAGATGGAGAGACGGGGGGAGAGGCGGAGGAGGGAGATGGGGAGACGGCGGAGAGACGGAGGAGGGAGATGGGGAGACGGGGAGAGACGGACGAGGGAGATGGAGAGACGGGGGAGGGAGATGGAGAGACGGGGAGAGACGGTGCAGGGAGATGGAGGGGGGGAGAGACGGAGCAGGGAGATGGAGAGATGGTGGGAGACGGAGGAGGGAGATGGAGAGACGGGGGGAGAAACGGAGGAGGGAGACGGAGAGACGGGGAGAGAGACGGAGGAGGGAGATGGAGAGACGGGGTTGAGACGGAGTAGGGAGATAGAGAGACGGGGGGAGAGACGGAGGAGGGAGATGGAGAGATGGGGGAGAGACGGAGGAGGGAGATGGAGAGATGGGGGAGAGACGGAGGAGGGAGATGGAGAGACGGAGGAGGGAGTTGGAGAGACGGGGAGAGACGGAGGAGTGAGATGGAGAGATGGAGGAGGAAGATGGGGAGAAGGGAGAGAGACGGAGGAGGGAGATGGGGAGATGGGGGAGAGACGGAGGAGGGAGATGGGGAGACGGGGGAGAGACGGAGGATGGAGATGGAGAGACGGGGGAGAGACAGAGGAGGGAGATGGAGGGACGGGGAGAGACGGAGGAGGGAGATAGGGAGACGGGGGAGAGACGGCAGAAGGAGATAGGGAGACGGGGGAGACAGAGGAGGGAGATGAAGAGACAGGGGAGAGACGGACGAGGGAATTGGAGTGACGCGGGGAGAGACTGAGGAGGGAGATGGTGAGACGGGGGAGAGAGGGAGGAGGGAGATGGAGAGACCGGGGGAGAGACGGAGGAGGGAGATGGGGAGACGGGGGGAGAGACGGAGTAGGGAGATAGAGAGACGGGGGAGACGGAGGAGGGAGATGGAGAGACGGGGGAGAGACGGAGGAGGGAGATGGGGAGACGGCGGAGAGACGGAGGTGGGAGATGGGGAGACGGCGGAGAGACGGAGGAGGGAGATGGGGAGACGGGGAGAGACGGAGGTGGGAGATGGGGAGACGGGGGGAGAGACGGAGTAGGGAGATAGAGAGACGGGTGAGACGGAGGATGGAGATGGAGAGACGGGGGGAGAGACGGAGGAGGGAGATGGAGAGATGGGGGAGAGACGGAGGAGGGAGATGGAGAGACGGGGGAGAGACGGTGCAGGGAGATGGAGGGGGGGGAGAGACGGAGCAGGGAGATGGAGAGATGGGGGGAGACGGAGGAGGGAGATGGAGAGACGGGGGAGAGACGGTGCAGGGAGATGGAGGGGGGGGAGAGACGGAGCAGGGAGATGGAGAGATGGGGGGAGACGGAGGAGGGAGATGGAGAGACGGGGGGAGAAACGGAGGAGGGAGACGGAGAGACGGGGAGAGAGACGGAGGAGGGAGATGGAGAGACGGGGGTGAGACGGTGTAGGGAGATAGAGAGACGGGGGGAGAGACGGAGGAGGGAGATGGAGAGATGGGGGAGAGACGGAGGAGGGAGATGGAGAGATGGGGGAGAGACGGAGGAGGGAGATGGAGAGACGGAGGAGGGAGATGGAGAGACGGGTAGAGATGGAGGAGGGAGATGGAGAGATGGAGGAGGAAGATGGAAAGACGGGGGAGAGACGGAGGAGGGAGATGGGGAGACGGGGAGAGACGGAGGAGGGAGATGGAGAGACGGGGGAGAGATAGAGGAGGGAGATGGAGAGACGGGGGAGAGACGGAGGAGGGAGATAGGGAGACGGGGGGAGAGACGGCAGAAGGAGATAGGGAGACGGGAGACACGGAGGATGGAGATGGAGAGACGGGGGAGAGACGGAGGAGGGAGATGGGGAGACGGGGGAGAGACGGAGGAGGGAGATGGGGAGACGGGGGAGAGACGGAGGAGGGAGATGGGGAGATGGGGGAGAGACGGAGGAGGGAGATGGGGAGACGGGGAGAGACGGAGGATGGAGATGGAGAGACGGGGGAGAGATAGAGGAGGGAGATGGAGGGACGGGGGAGAGACGGAGGAGGGAGATAGGGAGACGGGGGGAGAGACGGCAGAAGGAGATGGGGAGACGGGGGAGACAGAGGAGGGAGATGAAGAGACAGGGGAGAGACGGACGAGGGAATTGGAGTGACGGGGGGAGAGACTGAGGAGGGAGATGGTGAGACGGGGAGAGAGGGAGGAGGGAGATGGAGAGACGGGGGGAGAGACGGAGGAGGGAGATGGGGAGACGGGGGGAGATACGGAGGAGGGAGATGGGGAGACAGGGGGAGATACGGAGGAGGGAGATGGAGAGAAGGGGGAGAGATGGAGGAGGGAGATGGAGAGACGGGGGAGAGACGGAGGAGGGAGATGGAGAGACGGGGGAGAGAAGGAGGAGGGAGATGGAGAGATGGGGGAGAGACGGAGGAGGGAGATGGGGAGACGGGGGAGAGAGGGTGGAGGGAGATGGAGAGATGGGGGGAGAGATGGAGGAGGGAGATGGAAAGACGGGGGAGAGACGGAGGAGGGAGATGGGGAGACGGGGGAGAGACGGAGGAGGGAGACGGAGAGACAGAGGAGGGAGATGGAGAGACGGGGGGAGAGACGGAGGAGGGAGATGGGGAGACGGGGGAGAGACGGAGGAGGGAGATGGGGAGACGGAGGAGGGAGATGGAGAGACGGGGGAGACGGAGGATGGAGATGGAGAGACGGGGGGAGAGACGGAGGAGGGAGATGGGGAGACGGCGGAGAGACGGAGGAGGGAGATGGGGAGACGGGGGAGAGACGGAGGAGGGAGATGGAGAGACGGGGAGAGACGGAGGAGGGAGATGGGGAGACGGAGAGACAGAGGAGGGAGATGGAGAGACGGAGGGAGAGACGGAGGAGGGAGATGGGGAGACGGAGGGAGAGACAGAGGAGGGAGATGGGGAGACGGGGGGTGATACGGAGGAGGGAGATGGAGAGACGGGGGAGAGATGGAGGAGGGAGATGGGGAGACGGGGGAGAGATGGAGGAGGGAGATGGAGAGACGGTGGTGAGACGGAGTAGGGAGATGGGGGGACGGTGGAGAGACGGAGGAGGGAGATGGAGAGACGGGGGAGAGACGGAGCAGGGAGATAGGGAGACGGGGGGAGAGACGGAGGAGGGAGATGGAGAGACGGGGGAGAGACGGAGGAGGGAGATGGAGAGACGGGGAGAGATGGAGAAGGGAGATGGAGAGACGGGGGGGAGATGGAGAGACGGGGGAGAGACGGACGAGGAAGATGGGGAGACGGGGGAGAGACAGAGGAGGGAGATGGAGAGACGGGGGGAGAGACGGAGGAGGGAGATGGGGAGACGGGGGAGACACGGAGGAGGGAGATGGGGAGACGGGGGAGAGACGGAGGAGGGAAATGGAGAGACGGGGGAGAGATGGAGGAGGGAGATGGGGAGACGGGGGAGAGACGGAGGAGGGAGATAGAGAGACGGGGGAGACGGAGGAGGGAGATGGAGAGACGGGGGGAGAGACGGAGGAGGGAGATGGGGAGACGGCGGAGAGACGGAGGTGGGAGATGGGGAGACGGCGGAGAGACAGAGGAGGGAGATGGGGAGACGGGGAGAGACGGAGGAGGGAGATGGGGAGACGGGGGGAGAGACGGAGGAGGGAGATGGAGAGATGGGGGAGAGACGGAGGAGGGAGATGGAGAGACAGAGGAGGGAGATGGAGAGACGGGGGAGAGACGGTGCAGGTTGATGGAGGGGGGGGAGAGACGGAGCAGGGAGATGAAGAGATCGGGGGAGACGGAGGAGGGAGATGGAGAGACGGGGGGAGAAACGGAGGAGGGAGACGGAGAGACGGGGAGAGAGACGGAGGAGGGAGATGGAGAGACGAGGGTGAGACGGAGTAGGGAGATAGAGAGACGGGGGAGAGACGGAGGAGGGAGATGGAGAGATGGGGGAGAGACGGAGGAGGGAGATGGAGAGATGGGGGCGAGACGGAGGAGGGAGATGGAGAGACGGAGGAGGGAGATGGAGAGACGGGGAGAGACGGAGGAGTGAGATGGAGAGATGGAGGAGGAAGATGGGGAGAAGGGAGAGAGACGGAGGAGGGAGATGGGGAGATGGGGGAGAGATGGAGGAGGGAGATGGGGAGACGGGGGAGAGACGGCGGATGGACATGGAGAGACGGGGGAGAGACAGAGGAGGGAGATGGAGGGACGGGGGAGAGACGGAGGAGGGAGATAGGGAGACGGGGGGAGAGACGGCAGAAGGAGATAGGGAGACGGGGGAGACAGAGGAGGGAGATGAAGAGACAGGGGAGAGACGGACGAGGGAATTGGAGTGACGGGGGGAGAGACTGAGGAGGGAGATGGTGAGACGGGGGGAGAGAGGGAGGAGGGAGATGGAGAGACGGGGGGAGAGACGGAGGAGGGAGATGGGGAGACGGGGGGTGATACGGAGGAGGGAGATGGAGAGACGGAGGGAGATGGAGAGACGGTGGAGAGACGGAGGAGGGAGATGGGGGGACGGTGGAGAGACGGAGGAGGGAGATGGAGAGACGGGGGAGAGACGGAGCAGGGAGATAGGGAGACGGGGGGAGAGACGGAGGAGGGAGATGGGGAGACGGGGGGAGAGACGGAGGAGGGAGATGGGGAGACGGTGGGAGATACGGAGGAGGGAGATGGAGAGACGGGGGAGAGATGGAGGAGGGAGATGGAGAGACGGTGGAGAGATGGAGTAGGGAGATGGGGGGACGGTGGAGAGACGGAGGAGGGAGATGGAGAGACGGGGGAGAGACGGAGCAGGGAGATAGGGAGACAGGGGGAGAGACGGAGCAGGGAGATAGGGAGACGGGGGGAGAGACGGAGGAGGGAGATGGAGAAACGGGGGCGAGACGGAGGAGGGAGATGGAGAGACGGGGAGAGATGGAGAAGGGAGATGGAGAGACGGGGGAGAGACGGACGAGGAAGATGGGGAGACGGGGGAGAGACAGAGGAGGGAGATGGAGAGACGGGGAGAGACGGAGGAGGGAGATGGGGAGACGGAGGAGGGAGATGGGGAGACGGGGAGAGACAGAGGAGGGAGATGGAGAGACGGAGGAAGGAGATGGAGAGACGGGGGGAGAGACGGAGAAGGGAGATGGGGAGACAGGGGGAGAGACGGAGGAGGGAGATGGAGAGATGGAGGAGGGAGATGGAGAGACGGGGGAGAGACAAAGGAGGGAGATCGGGAGACGGGGAGAGACGGAGCAGGGAAATGGAGAGACGGGGGAGAGACGGAGAAGGGAGATGGAGAGACGGGGGGAGAGACGGAGAAGGGAGATGGGTAGACAGGGGGAGAGACGGAGGAGGGAGATGGAGAGATGGGGGAGAGACAGAGGAGGGAGATCGGGAGACGGGGGAGAGACGGAGCAGGGAAATGGAGAGACGGGGGAGAGACGGAGAAGGGAGATGGAGAGACGGGGGGAGAGACGAAGGAGGGAGATGGAGAGACGGTGGGAGAGACGGAGGAGGGAGATGGGGAGACGGGGGAGAGACAGAGGAGGGAGATGGAGAGACGGGGTGAGAGACGGAGGAGGGCGATGGAGGGACGGGGAGAGACGGAGGAGGGAGATGGGGAGACGGGGGAGAGACGGTGGAGGAAGATGGGGAGACGGGGGAGAGACGGAGGAGAGAGATAGGGAGACGGGGGGAGAGACGGAGGAGGGAGATGGAGAGACAGGTGGAGAGACGGAGGAGGGAGATGGAGAGACGGAGGAGGGAGATGGAGAGACGGGGAGAGACGGAGGGAGATGGAGAGATGGAGGAGGGAGATGGAGAGAAAGGGGAGAGACGGAGGAGGAAGATGGAGAGACGGAGGGAGGGAGAGACGGAGGAGGGAGATGGAGAGACGGGGGGGAGAGATGGAGGAGGGAGATGGAAAGACGGGGGAGAAACGGAGGAGGGAGATGGGGAGACGGGGGAGAGACGGAGGAGGGAGACGGAGAGACAGAGGAGGGAGATGGAGAGACGGGGGAGACACGGAGCAGGGAGATGGAGAGACGGGGGAGAGACGGAGGAGGGAGATGGGGAGACGGGGGAGACACGGGGGAGGGAGATGGAGAGACGGAGGGAGAGACGGAGGAGGGAGATGGGGAGACGGGGGAGAGACGGAGGAGGGAGATGGAGAGACGGGGGGAGAGATGGAGGAGGGAGATGGAAAGACGGGGGAGAGATGGAGGAGGGAGATGGGGAGACGGGGGAGAGACGGAGGAGGGAGACGGAGAGACAGAGGAGGGAGATGGAGAGACGGCGGAGAGACGGAGGAGGGAGATGGGGAGACGGGGAGAGACGGAGGTGGGAGATGGGGAGACGGGGGGAGAGACGGAGTAGGGAGATAGAGAGACGGGGGAGACGGAGGATGGAGATGGAGAGACGGGGGGAGAGACGGAGGAGGGAGATGGGAAGACGGCGGAGAGACGGAGGAGGGAGATGGGGAGACGGGGAGAGACGGAGGTGGGAGATGGGGAGACGGGGGGAGAGACGGAGGAGGGAGATGGAGAGATGGGGGAGAGTCGGAGGAGGGAGATGGAGAGACGGAGGGAGAGACGAAGGAGGGAGATGGGGAGACGGGGGAGAGACGGTGCAGGGAGATGGAGGGGGGGGAGAGACGGAGCAGGGAGATGGAGAGATGGGGGGAGACGGAGGAGGGAGATGGAGAGACGGGGGGAGAAACGGAGGAGGGAGACGGAGAGACGGGGAGAGAGACGGAGGAGGGAGATGGAGAGACGGGGGTGAGACGGAGTAGGGAGATAGAGAGACGGGGGGAGAGACGGAGGAGGGAGATGGAGAGATGGGGGAGAGACGGAGGAGGGAGATGGAGAGACGGAGGAGGGAGATGGAGAGACGGGGAGAGACGGAGGGAGATGGAGAGATGGAGGAGGAAGATGGGGAGAAGGGAGAGAGACGGAGGAGGGAGATGGGGAGACGGGGAGATACGGAGGATGGAGATGGAGAGACGGGGGAGAGACAGAGGAGGGAGATGGGGAGACGGGGGAGAGACGGAGGAGGGAGACGGAGAGACAGAGGAGGGAGATGGAGAGACGGGGGAGACACGGAGCAGGGAGATGGAGAGACGGGGGAGAGACGGAGGAGGGAGATGGGGAGACGGGGGAGACACGGAGGAGGGAGATGGAGAGACGGAGGGAAAGACGGAGGAGGGAGATAGAGAGACGGGGGGAGAGACGGAGGAGGGAGATGGAGAGATGGGGGAGAGACGGAGGAGGGAGATGGAGAGATGGGGGAGAGACGGAGGAGGGAGATGGAGAGACGGAGGAGGGAGATGGAGAGACGGAGGAGGGAGATGGAGAGATGGAGGAGGAAGATGGGTAGAAGGGAGAGAGACGGAGGAGGGAGATGGGGAGATGGGGGAGAGACGGAGGAGGGAGATGGGGAGACGGGGAGAGACGGAGGATGGAGATGGAGAGACGGGGTAGAGACAGAGGAGGGAGATGGAGGGACGGGGAGAGACGGAGGAGGGAGATAGGGAGACGGGGGGAGAGACGGCAGAAGGAGATAGGGAGACGGGGGAGACAGAGGAGGGAGATGAAGAGACAGGGGAGAGACGGACGAGGGAATTGGAGTGACGGGGGAGAGACTGAGGAGGGAGATGGTGAGACGGGGGAGAGAGGGAGGAGGGAGATGGAGAGACGGGGGAGAGACGGAGGAGGGAGATGGGGAGACGGGGGGAGATACGGAGGAGGGAGATGGAGAGACGGGGGAGAGATGGAGGAGGGAGATGGAGACACGGAGCAGGGAGATGGAGAGACGGGGGAGAGACGGAGGAGGGAGATGGGGAGACGGGGGAGACACGGAGGAGGGAGATGGAGAGACGGAGGGAGAGACGGAGGAGGGAGATGGGGAGACGGGGGAGAGACGGAGGAGGGAGATGGAGAGACGGGGGGGAGAGATGGAGGAGGGAGATGGAAAGACGGGGGAGAGACGGAGGAGGGAGATGGGGAGACGGGGGAGAGACGGAGGAGGGAGATGGAGAGACAGAGGAGGGAGATGGAGAGACGGGGGAGAGACGGAGGAGGGAGATGGGGAGACGGGGGGAGATACGGAGGAGGGAGATGGAGAGACGGGGGAGAGATGGAGGAGGGAGATGGAGAGACGGTGGAGAGACGGAGTAGGGAGATGGGGGGACTGTGGAGAGACGGAGGAGGGAGATGGAGAGACGGGGGAGAGACGGAGCAGGGAGATAGGGAGACGGGGGGAGAGACGGAGGAGGGAGATGGAGAAACGGGGGCGAGACGGAGGAGGGAGATGGAGAGACGGGGAGAGATGGAGAAGGGAGATGGAGAGACGGGGGGGAGATGGAGAGACGGGGGAGAGACGGACGAGGAAGATGGGGAGACGGGGGAGAGACAGAGGAGGGAGATGGAGAGACGGGGAGAGAGGGAGGAGGGAGATGGGGAGACGGAGGAGGGAAATGGGGAGACGGGGGAGAGACAGAGGAGGAAGATGGGGAGACGGGGGAGAGACAGAGGAGGGAGATGGAGAGACGGGGAGAGACGGAGGAGGGAGATGGGGAGACGGAGGAGGGAGATGGGGAGACGGGGGAGAGACAGAGGAGGGAGATGGGGAGACAGGGGGAGAGACGGAGGAGGGAGATGGAGAGATGGAGGAGGGAGATGGAGAGACGGGGGAGAGACGAAGGAGGGAGATGGCGAGACGGGGGAGAGACAGAGGAGGGAGATCGGGAGACGGGGGAGAGACGGAGGAGGGAAATGGAGAGACGGGGGAGAGACGGAGAAGGGAGATGGAGAGACGGGGGGAGAGACGAAGGAGGGAGATGGAGAGACGGTGGGAGAGACGGAGGAGGGAGATGGGGAGACGGGGGAGAGACAGAGGAGGGAGATGGAGAGACGGGGGGAGAGACGGAGGAGGGCGATGGAGGGACGGGGGAGAGACGGAGGAGGGAGATGGGGAGACGGGGGAGAGACGGTGCAGGAAGATGGGGAGACGGGGGAGAGACGGAGGAGAGAGATAGGGAGACGGGGGGAGAGACGGAGGAGGGAGATGGAGAGACAGGTGGAGAGACGGAGGAGGGAGATGGAGAGACGGAGGAGGGAGATGGAGAAACGGCGGGGAGACAGAGGAGGGAGATGGAGAGAAAGGGGAGAGACGGAGGAGGAAGATGGAGAGACGGAGGGAGGGAGAGACGGAGGAGGGAGATGGAGAGACGGAGGAGGAAGATGGGGAGAAGGGAGAGAGGCGGAGGAGGGAGATGGAGAGACGGAGGGAGAGACGGAGGAGGGAGATGGGGAGACGGGGGGAGATACGGAGGAGGGAGATGGAGAGACGGGGGGAGAGATGGAGGAGGGAGATGGAAAGACGGGGGAGAGACGGAGGAGGGAGATGGGGAGACGGGGGAGAGACCGAGGAGGGAGATGGAGAGACGGGGGAGAGACGGAGGAGGGAGATGGGGAGACGGGGGAGAGACGGAGGAGGGAGATGGAGAGACGGAGGAGGGAGACGGAGAGACGGAGGAGAGATGGAGGAGGGAGATGGAGAGACGGGGAGAGACGTAGGAGGGAGATGGAGAGACGGAGTGAGGGAGAGACGGAGGAGGGAGATGGAGAGACGGAGGGAGGGAGAGACGGAGGAGGGAGATGGAGAGACGGAGGAGGAAGATGGGGAGACGGGGGAGAGATGGAGGAGGGAGATGGAGAGACGGGGGAGAGACGGAGGAGGGAGATGGAGAGACGGAGTGAGGGAGAGACGGAGGAGGGAGATGGAGAGACGGAGGGAGGGAGAGACGGAGGAGGGAGATGGAGAGACGGAGGAGGAAGATGGGGAGAAGGGAGAGAGGCGGAGGAGGGAGATGGAGAGACGGAGGGAGAGACGGAGGAGGGAGATGGAGAGACGGGGGGAGAGACGGAGGAGGGAGATGGAGAGACGGAGGGAGAGACGGAGGAGGGAGATGGAGAGACGGAGGGAGAGACGGAGGAGGGAGATGGGGAGACGGGGGGAGATACGGAGGAGGGAGATGGAGAGACGGGGGGAGAGACGGAGGAGGGAGATGGAGAGACGGAGGGAGAGACGGAGGAGGGAGATGGGGAGACGGGGGGAGATACGGAGGAGGGAGATGGAGAGACGGAGGGAGAGACGGAGGAGGGAGATGGGGAGACGGGGGGAGATACGGAGGAGGGAGATGGAGAGACGGGGGGAGAGACGGAGGAGGAAGATGGAGAGACGGAGGGAGATGGAGAGACGGTGGAGAGACGGAGGAGGGAGATGGCGAGACGGGGGGAGATACGGAGGAGGGAGATGGAGAGACGGGGGGAGAGACGGAGGAGGAAGATGGAGAGACGGAGGGAGATGGAGAGACGGTGGAGAGACGGAGGAGGGAGATGGCGAGACGGGGAGGAGACAGAGGAGGGAGATGGAGAGAAAGGGGAGAGACGGAGGAGGAAGATGGAGAGACGGAGGGAGATGGAGAGACGGAGGAGGGAGATGGCGAGACGGGGAGGAGACAGAGGAGGGAGATGGAGAGAAAGGGGAGAGACGGAGGAGGAAGATGGAGAGACGGAGGGAGGGAGAGACGGAGGAGGGAGATGGAGAGACGGAGGAGGAAGATGGGGAGAAGGGAGAGAGGCGGAGGAGGGAGATGGAGAGACGGAGGGAGAGACGGAGGAGGGAGATGGGGAGACGGAGGAGGGAGATGGAGAGACGGAGGGAGAGACGGAGGAGGGAGATGGAGAGACGGAGGAGGGAGATGGCGAGACGGGGAGGAGACAGAGGAGGGAGATGGGGAGACCGAGGAGGGAGATGGAGAGACTGGGGGAGAGACGGAGGAGGGAGATGGAGAGAAAGGGGAGAGACGGAGGAGGAAGATGGAGAGACGGAGGGAGGGAGAGACGGAGGAGGGAGATGGGGAGAAGGGAGAGAGGCGGAGGAGGGAGATGGAGAGACGGAGGGAGAGACGGAGGAGGGAGATGGGGAGACGGGGGGAGATACGGAGGAGGGAGATGGTGAGACGGGGGAGAGACAGAGGAGGGAGATGGAGAGACGGGAGAGAGACGGAGGAGGGAGATGGAGAGACGGAGGGAGAGACGGAGGAGGGAGATGGGGAGACGGGGGGAGATACGGAGGAGGGAGATGGGGAGACGGGGGAGAGACGGAGGAGGGAGACGGAGAGACGGGGAGAGACGGAGAGACGGGGGGAGAGACCGAGGAGGGAGATGGAGAGACCGAGGAGGGAGATGGAGAGACCGAGGAGGGAGATGGAGAGACGGAGGAGGGAGATGGGGAGACGGGGAGAGACGGAGGAGGGAGATGGAGAGACTGGGGGAGAGACGGAGGAGGGAGATGGAGAGACCGAGGAGGGAGATGGAGAGACTGGGGGAGAGACGGAGGAGGGAGATGGAGAGACGGAGGAGGGAGACGGAGAGACGGGGGAGAGATGGAGGAGGGAGATGGAGAGACGGGGGGAGAGACGGAGGAGGGAGATGGGGAGAGAGATGGAGGAGGGAGATGGAGAGACGGGGGGAGAGACGGAGGAGGGAGATGGAGAGACCGGGGAGAGACGGAGGAGGGAGATGGAGAGACGGGGGGAGAGACGGAGGAGGGAGATGGAGAGACCGGGGAGAGACGGAGGAGGGATGGGAGGAGAGATGGAGGAGGGAGATGGAGAGACGGGGTGGAGACGGAGAAGGGAGATGGAGAGACCGGGGAGAGACGGAGGAGGGAGATGGAGAGACGGGGGGAGAGATGGAGGAGGGAGATGGAGAGACCGGGGAGAGACAGAGGAGGGAGATGGGGAGAGAGACGGAGGAGGGAGATGGAGAGACGGGGTGGAGACGGAGGAGGGAGATGGGGAGACGGGGGAGAGACGGAGGAGGGAGATGGGGAGAGAGATGGAGGAGGGAGATGGAGAGACGGGGGGAGAGACGGAGGAGGGAGATGGAGAAACCGGGGAGAGACGGAGGAGGGAGATGGAGAGACGGGGGGAGAGACGGAGGAGGGAGATGGAGAGACCGGGGAGAGACGGAGGAGGGATGGGAGGAGAGATGGAGGAGGGAGATGGAGAGACGGGGTGGAGACGGAGAAGGGAGATGGAGAGACCGGGGAGAGACGGAGGAGGGAGATGGAGAGACGGGGGGAGAGATGGAGGAGGGAGATGGAGAGACCGGGGAGAGACAGAGGAGGGAGATGGGGAGAGAGACGGAGGAGGGAGATGGAGAGACGGGGTGGAGACGGAGGAGGGAGATGGAGAGACGGGGTGGAGACGGAGAAGGGAGATGGAGAGACGGGGGGAGAGACGGAGGAGGGAGACGGAGAGACGGGGGGAGAGACGGAGGAGGGAGATGGAGAGACCGGGGAGAGACGGAGGAGGGATGGGAGGAGAGATGGAGCGGGGAGATGGAGAGACGGGAGGAGAGACGGAGGAGGGAGATGGAGAGACGGAGGAGGAAGACCGAGAGATGGGAGGAGAGATGGAGCGGGGAGACAGGGGGAGATGAGGGTGTGTTGGTCACAGCGACGGTGAGGAGACAGGGAGTGAAGAGTGAGGGAGGGTCGACTCACCTCCCCGACAGGCCTGAATGAAGAAGATCTTGGGCTTGTTCTGTAGCTGCGGGCAGCTGTCGTTGTCGAAGAGCCGGAACACATCCTGGAGCTGAAGGAGTCGGGGGGAAGAAGCACCGGGTTCACTCAGGGGTGCAGGCCGAGGGAGAGATCCTTCAGGAGAAAGCAGGAGGGGGGAGATCCCTCAGGAGAAGTGAGGCTCGGGGGGAACGATCAAGGAAGGTCGAGGAGAGATGAACCCTCCTCTGCCTGGCCAACCTTCTGAGAGCAGCCTCTCGCTCCCCGTTTCATCTCCCCCACCCTCATCACACCTCCGTCCATCTCTCCCACCTCCGTGCGCTCTCTCCTGCCCCCCTCCCTTTCTTCTCCCACCCCCTCACCGTAAGACCATAAGACAAAGGAGCAGGTGCCGGCCATTCGGCCCATCGATTCTGGTCCGCCACTTTATCATGAGCTGATCCATTTTATCGTATTTAGTCCCACTCTCCCGCCTTCTCACCATAACCTTTGATGCCCTGGCTACTCAGATACCTATCAATCTCTGCCTTAAATACACCCAATGACTTGGCCTCCACTGCCACCCGTGGCAACAAATTCCACAGATTCACCACCCTCTGGCGAACAAAATTTCTTCGCATTTCTGCTCGGAATGGGCACCCTTCAATCCTGAAGTCATGCCCTCTCGTACTAGACCAGTTCATGTCTCACACACGACAGGAAGGACCACCGACCCTCTCCCACCTTTCCCCGTCTCCCCCTCGCGGACCCTGTCCCAGCTTTCTCACGCCATCTCTCTTCCCCCTCCAACTATCCCACCTCTTCCGGTCTCCCGCTCACCCCTCGACCCTCCTCTTGCTCCCCTCTCTGCCTCACTCACCCTCACCCATCCCTCCGCTGTCTGTCTCTGCCCTTCCTCACCTACCTCCCCTTCTCTCTCGCCACGTTCCAATCTCCCCCACGCTCTACCTGACACACCCTCTGCCCTCACTCCAACCCTCTCCTCGCCCACGCTCTCTCCCCTCCCTCCCCTCCTTCTCCCTCTCTCTCTCCCCGTTGCAGTTCCCCCACGCTCTACCTGACCCACCCTCTGCCCTCACTCCAACCCTCTCCTCGCCCACGCTCTCTCCCCTCCCTCACCTCCTTCTCCCTCTCTCTCGCCCCGTTCCAATCTCCCCCACGCTCTACCTGACACACCCTCTGCCCTCACTCCAACCCTCTCCTCGCCCACGCTCTCTCCCCTCCCTCACCTCCTTCTCCCTCTCTCTCGCCCCGTTCCAATCTCCCCCACGCTCTACCTGACCCACCCTCTGCCCTCACTCCAACCCTCTCCTCGCCCACGCTCTCTCCCCTCCCTCACCTCCTTCTCCCTCTCTCTCGCCCCGTTCCAATCTCCCCCACGCTCTACCTGACCCACCCTCTGCCCTCACTCCAACCCTCTCCTCACCCACGCTCTCTCCCCTCCCTCACCTCCCTCCCCTCCTTCTCCCTCTCTCTCTCCCCGGTGCAGTTCACCCACGCTCTACCTGACCCACCCTCTGCCCTCACTCCAACCCTCTCCTCGCCCACGCTCTCTCCCCTCCCTCACCTCCTTCTCCCTCTCTCTCGCCCCGTTCCAATCTCCCCCACACTCTACTTGACCCACCCTCTGCCCTCACTCCAACCCCTCTCCTCACCCACGCTCTCTCCCCTCCCTCACCTCCTTCTCCCTCTCTCTCGCCCCGTTCCAATCTCCCCCACGCTCTACCTGACCCACCCTCTGCCCTCACTCCAACCCTCTCCTCACCCACGCTCTCTCCCCTCCCTCACCTCCTTCTCCCTCTCTCTCGCCCCGTTCCAATCTGCCCCACGCTCTACCTGACACACCCTCTGCCCTCACTCCAACCCTCTCCTCACCCACGCTCTCTCCCCTCCCTCACCTCCCTCCCTTCCTTCCTCTCTCTCGCCCCGTTCCAATCTCCCCCACACTCTACCTGACCCACCCTCTGCCCTCACTCCAACCCTCTCCTCACCCACGCTCTCTCCCCTCCCTCACCTCCCTCCCCTCCTTCTCCCTCTCTCTCGCCCCGTTGCAGTTCCCCCACGCTCTACCTGACCCACCCTCTGCCCTCACTCCAACCCTCTCCTCACCCACGCTCTCTCCCCTCCCTCACCTCCCTCCCTTCCTTCTTCCTCTCTTTCGCCCCGTTCCAATCTCCCCCACGCTCTACCTGACCCACCCTCTGCCCTCACTCCTCCCCTCTCCTCACCCACGCTCTCTCCCCTCCCTCACCTCCCTCCCTTCCTTCCTCTCTCTCGCCCCGTTCCAATCTCCCCCACACTCTACCTGACCCACCCTCTGCCCTCACTCCTCCCCTCTCCTCACCCACGCTCTCTCCCCTCCCTCACCTCCCTCCCCTCCTTCTCCCTCTCTCTCGCCCCGTTGCAGTTCCCCCACGCTCTACCTGACCCACCCTCTGCCCTCACTCCTCCCCTCTCCTCACCCACGCTCTCCCCTCCCTCACCTCCCTCCCCTCCTTCTCCCTCTCTCTCACCCCGTTCCAATCTCCCCCACGCTCTACCTGACCCACCCTCTGCCCTCACACCTCCCCTCTCCTCACCCACGCTCTCTCCCCTCCCTCACGTCCCTCCCCTCCTTCTCCCTCTCTCTCACCCCGTTCCAATCTCCCCCACGCTCTACCTGACCCACCCTCTGCCCTCACACCTCC